>NC_056747.1:1208037895-1208322895 GCF_019279795.1 Protopterus annectens | reverse complement strand
CAGAGGCACCCATACTAGTCATTCTTGCACATAGTAAAATATGCAGATACACCACATACCTGTCCCTTTTGTCACTTCATCCACAGTCTTTTCTTTTCCCCTGCCTTGGTAGTTCATGGATGATAGCTCAATTATTAATGCCAGACATTCTAGTTTTACAGTTCACATCCTTCAGTAAATGTGTGTCATGGAATAAGTTTATGGGGATGTAAGGTATGTCTGCTGGGTCCTGTAGTTTCCCCCTCGAATGTGGTAACGTGTTTCCAAGCTTTACATACTGCCCTAAATCCTCTGTTTATGAAAGACATCTGGTGTACTAACTTACCAGTTAGTACAGCAGTAGCAAGGGTGCATGGTTCAAATATTCCCTCTCTTTGGTATTTTTTTTTTTTTTTTGAAAAAAATAGTCCCTGGTGTTTAGTGTTTCCCACACCTTTTATTTAATATGCTTTTATGGGACTCCTTAGTGACTATCCTTTATGTCTAGTGTCTCCCGTCCAGTCCTTGTACTGGTTTAATTGCTATTTAAGGCACAAATTTTATAATGCAATCCCTTGTGGCCAGTGTTCTCCCTTCGACTCCAATCCCCATACTGTTTTAAGTATTTCTGTAGAATAAGTTTTGCGTAGTAGTGCCTGGTGGCTAATGTTCCCCCGTCCCTCTAGTACAGTTATCCCTTGTGAGTAGTGCTCCCCCTGCCCAATTTTATTGATCATGCTTGTTAATCTAAGGGTATATGGAGGTATGGCACCTACTTTATCACACACTTGTACACACAAATACACATGAAACACAGCCCTCTATCCACCCTATTACAGTATCACACTCCTGCATTCTTCCATTCACACATGCACATGCGCACACTAACGCTCATCTCCCAGGCAGGCATGTGCACTCACTCACTCGCACCTTTTGACCTTACCACTAAACTCCCCAATACTTGCCTTATCTGTGAAGGCTGAACACAGCTTTTTGGTCATGTTGACTATCTCAGTGTGTGAGGAGAATTGCTCAGTGTGTGTATGCCTTCTAGAGTGGTTCAGGAGGAGAGCACATGGCTAATTATCATACGGCTATTCCCTGAACTGCCTCATTAGCATGTAGCATGTTTTGGACCAAATGAAACACACATACGCACACATTTTATGCATAATGTTATGTGTCAGTATCCATATATAAAAATTCAGTCTCTCAGTCATGGTATCACACATAACTCTACTAAATTAAGTTGATAGTACTACAGCCAATCCCATACTGTTGACCAAATGGCCTGCTGTTGGCATTTTTTTATATTTTCTTTTGTGTACTTGAGTAGGGCAATTATCAAAAGAATGGTCTTGGCAACTGTTTGTATGTTGTTTCGGTTGCCAAGTTGTGGTTAAAACCAGCTTTGTGGGAAGGCACACCAGTCAAGGAATTGCAACTACAGATTATTGATGGTTCTTGAAGTTTTAAGTGTTGCAGTCGGGTATAGGAAGTGGATTAGTGATGGGATATGGAAGAGCTTGGTAAATGCAATTTACCCTGGTAAAAAAGATAACCACTGATGCACAGCAAGTAACTGGTCCAGAGACAGCTCTTTGTGCTTTTTGTAAGTGGAAAGAAAGTGTTATGGATGCTGCAGATGTTTGGAGTACAAGGGTTACTCTGGGAACGAGGGAATTTCGTTGTGGTTTGGATGAGCTAGAAGAAGGTCCAGTGTGAATAGTAGTATTTAGTGCTGAAAAGTAATGTAAACCTGCAGTTGGAATGACTGTGGTCATCTTCTGAGAAAGGCCTATTCCTATCTGATCTAAAGGAAGTTGATCATTGTTTTGCATGGGTGTATGTGAAAATGCGTCAAAGGAATGAAGGTGAGGATACTGAAAATATGACTATTTTGGCTCATGGGTAATAACCTTTTACTCTGTCCATTTTGTTAGGTCATATTCTGTTGTGGATCTTTTGGCTTTCATCAGCCTTTACTATGTAGATTTTCCAGCACTTGATAGCATTAATTTCCCCCATCATACAGGACCTCAGTGCTATTAAGGATTCTGTCCCCTACCAATAATGATTTGCCTTTTCAATAACCTGTGTGTGTGTGTGTGTGTGTGTGTGTGTGTGTGTGTGTGTGTGTGTGTGTGTGTGTGTGTGTGTGTGTGTGTGTGTGTGTGTGTGTGTGTGTGTGTGTGTGCGTGTGTACACCAGATATTTGGTAGAGAGAGAACTAGGAGCCGATGAGTGGCCACTAAAGGCTAACTTTACTTTTTACTGCTTATCATTTTCTGGTTTTATTACTTGAGTTTCAGTCCCAGAAGCGTGGAACACCCGTCTTTCTTCTTGAGTAAAGTGCACACACTGATTAGCGAGTTACACCTGTCTTGTCCCTGGTTATCTTCCAGTGGTTCTTAGTGGCTGAATTTGAATTGCTTCCACACTCTGGTTGGACAAATCATTTTTGGCTTCTCTTTGCAGAACCCAGGTCTGCTGCAATGTAGTTAGATATGTGCCATGTGCTGGTGGAAGGTCACTTTTTTGTTTTCTTTCATTTTAACAGTGTAATTAGAAAGTATTTTGAAGTTGGTAATGAAAAGCCGTATGACTACAGGCCAAGAGAAGTGTATCCTGCAATGGATTAGAGAAGTGAGCATGACTGTTAACTATCCAGTTGGTTGGACATAAACTCTAACTCCCCTATGTCCGGGATGAACTTGTATTGTTTCAGATGACTAATAGCCCCACACATTGGAGGACATCAAATTCCTTATTAGACTGGATCCTAGTATCAGACTGTAGCAAATATACCACCATAGGTACAGTGTCAGACTCTGGACAGTCTGTATGACCAGACTTCTCACAAGCTGTCTTAAATTTTCTCTAAATATTGAGTGATTGTAATATAACTTGTATCCATTCTTAACCAATATTTTTGTTATATCTAATTTGTTATAATTATTTAAACTGCATTTAATTTTGTTGTGTTTTATTTTGGAAGTTTGTAAATTTGTTTTTAAAGCTTTTCTCCAAAGGTCTTTGTTGAAAATGGGCATCCACCCAGTCGGACTTTTCCAGTAATCAGATGTCGGTAAATAAACACAACAGCTGAAATTTCCGTTAAACCCAATTCATTTCTGCTAGGGGACTTGCACTGTCCATCATTTAAACTGGATGACCTACCCTGCAAAAGGTTATTGGGGACTTCTCAAAAGCAAACTGTCTTTAGTTACTTGATGACTTTAAATTCTGCTGTAGTCATCCTCTGAAAGATTCCCTTGTTCAAGTTTCTACTTATGTCTCTGAATTCTGCTGCCACTTAAATACTTATATTGATCATGTAATCCCTATCTGCACCAGATATATTGAGAAATTTAAAAACAAAGCCCTTTAGTGGAGTACCCATATAAATAAATTAAATTAATGTGGGAAAGAAACTGCTTAATGCTTATAAACGGTAGCTTTCTGCCTTCCTTAACGGCATACATAAGCACGCTAACAGGGAACTACTAGGAAGCTCAGATCTGATCATGAATTGCAACTAAACCAAAAATAACTACAGATCCTTCTTCAACTATATGTGAGGAAGTTAAGAAAATCCAGCTCTGTTTGGAGCTAGTTCAGAATACTACACGCTCTAAACCAGAAGAAATAGCTAATATCTTGGCTAACAAAACAACTTTAGTACAAATTTTACTCCATCCACAGTTATAACTATTCCAAAAGGTTCCATAGTCCCAGACACCTCTTTTATTACTATGGAATAGTTTTTGATAGGGCAACAAGAATTTAAGAATACTTCACCCATGGGCCCTGATAACATATCAGGCTGCCTGATTATCAGCGCCAAATATGGCATTTCTGAATACCTACTTTACTTTTTTGGTCTAAGCCTCACCTTTTGTTTACATTCCTGAAGCCTGGAAAACAGCCATTGTAATGCTTTACACAAGGGTGGCCCAACCACAAATCCTTGTAACTATAGATCCAGTAGTTTCATAGCCTCGTATGTAAAGCTAAGGCATGAATTGTCTCGGAATTCATTAATCTGGACATTGAAAATCTCATTGGGGCCCCCTCCTATGTCATTTATTTTTCAGACCTCCAGGGCAGCACTGCTGGCCTTCGGGTAACTAAGTTTGCAGATTACTGTAAATTGGGTGGTGTTGTATCTTCAACTAACTCACAATTTCTCCAACATGGGTTAGACTGTGTTAACAGTTGGTGCAAGGACCATGCTCTTGAATTAAAAACAATTTAGCATAGTTTATTTTGGTAAACAAAACAGTTTTACTTACTATACAAGTTTATAGGCAAGTACTACGCTAGCTGCCCTTGCTGGGCGTTTTATGCCTAGCCAGTTTCTCTCTTTTTGTGCTTGAAATGATCTGTTCCATTTGGTTATAGATTGGCCTTGCCCATCCCATCCCATGGTTGATAATTTTATATTTTGCCCAAAATGAGAGTAACTGGGATCATACCATAGATAATTTGAGGGAATCCATGCATGGGATAAAGCATTTAGGAGCTACCTCTATCCATTAGTAGTACAAGGGACAGTCCTGGGGTAAATTTTCTGATTCTCATCCATAGATCTAAGTTGCAGTTGAATATGGACATGGGATGAACTTATGTGGCTGGAGAGTGGTATACCTGTCCCACCAAACAGTTCTGTTGATTGTTGCGGAAGTAGTTTAGATCCCCAGACGAGTATTTTTGATGCCATTTGACTTGCTGTTGTGGAGTAAATTCATCTGTAATGTCTCTGAGGATGCTTTGTATACCAGACACAGGTCACCTTTAGCAGTCTGTAGAACACAGAGTATGTTGACAGGGATTTGAGTCAGCCCACATAAGACATCATGTTTATGCCTTGTATACTTTTAGTAAGGTATCTCTGTGATCATTTCATTTGTTGCATATAGGTGATGCACCCTTCAAATCATGTACTGTTGGAAGGGATTTGGGCAGTCTTGTTGATAATTCCTTATTTGACCAGCATGTCTCCACAGTGCTTCAGAAAGCCTTTTTATCTGGCTCATCTAATTTCCAAAAGCATCGCCACTAGATCCAAAAAAGTCTTAATTCTCCTTTATTTGTATTTTGTCAGACCCATTATTGAATATAACATACCTTTTGGCATGTATTTGTCTAAATGTATCCTACAGCTTGAGAGATATTAGGAGATTCATAGCTAAAAAGATCAGTGGCCTCAAAGTCCTGGTTATCAGGAGGGATTGTCAGCCCTTTCTCTGTACTTACTGTCTTATAGACTCCTCCTCCTTTCAGACCTGTGGCTATCCTTTTGAGCCATGAAAGGTCCAATCCTGTTTGACCTGCTGTTCCTTCACATAACTAATGGAACCTCAGATACGTGGTTAAAAGAACTAAATCTTCATCACCAGATAAATAAGACATGTTGACGTGATAGGTTAATATCTCGGTGTATTCCTAAGTTTGGAACAAACTTCTGCTAAATGTCAAGGAGAGTAGTATCCTTGCCACCTTCAGGGTTAACCTAGATAATTAGATGGGCAGCCTCAAATTCTCCTTAGTTTATCTTGTACCCTTCTTGAAGCTACCAGCCCCTTCTGGTATGGACATCTGAGTCACAGGCATAGGTGGGCACACCCCTGTCCCCTCCCCCATTTATGGATATATGTATACATATAACTGAATAAGCCTGCAATTTGATAGATTGTATACAGCAGAGCTCATTTGTCCCTCAATAAAGGAACTGCAATTTAGCAACTGAAGTTGAGGATTCTGGATTTTTTTTCTCATTATTTGGATGCTGTGCTTGTCTTTATTCTCTTTGTAACGTACTACTGACCTACTGGCACTGTACAACCAAATCTTTAGGGCTAGTATAAACTATCTAGGTTTTAGAACAAATACAAAAGAGGTTCTTCACCTTAAGGCGGTAGTGGGACTTGTCTTTGTGTCGTTTTACTAACTTAACCAAAGTAGGTACATAGGAATTATTGATTTTTCCAGTAAATTGGATATTGTCAGCCGTCTTATTTCATAGAATGGGGTACCAGCATGTATTAAAATCATTAGTTCCTTATCTTTTTGGTAAAAAGGGAGGATTGACCAGAGCAGTGCCATTTTCTGTACTGAAACTGTTACTGTGGTAATACCTCAGTAATTTTAATTGGCCAGTGCTGTTAACTAATATTACCATGTTTGGACCACTAGTGCCACCACCAACGTTGTACACTGTACTGATGGTAGAATTATGATGTACTTCATATAACTCGCAGTTGAAATAATACATCTACACTGCTGATTCACTAAGCTGGAGGACTGGTAGTCTAGCAGCCGCTTAATGTTAAACGCAAAACTGTGCTTATCTTTTTGATGGCATCTCTTGGTTAGAGTTGCCAGTAGTTTTACTAGTAGAAATGGAGCACAAGTAGAGGGTAGAGAAACTTTAAAATACATTTGCTTCCATCTGGATCAAGATACGACCGTCATCTGAGATGCAAGATAATGTTGCAGTTAGACTTGCTTTAGAAGCTTAAAGGCTTGCTTTACAGATGAAACCAGGATTATATTCAGTTCTGACTGCATCCTCATACTTCTTTACGGAAAATTTGCTTTTCCACTGTACTGAATTTCACTGCAAACAAACCTGGACATGTGTACATTGAAACTGACCATCTTCGCTAGTGAGTATTCCTTCAACCCCCCCCCCCCCCCAATGTCTGTTTATTTTGCATTTAATTGGACGCAATGGAAATCTCACCTTACTTTTACCTCCGCTTTGGTCATAAAATGCTTTTCGTTATCTTGCATGGTATCACATTTTTTATTTATATATTCTTATGTATACAGTGTGTGTATGTATAAATAGTCACTCACCCCGTTAAATGTTTCTATGTCCAAGGACCTTTTTTAGTTATGACCTGAGAAATTGGAAAAGGCAATTGTAGACAACAATTGGCTAATCCCATCAATCCAAATGAAAAAAAAACATTGTGTACAGTGTCAGTGCCTCAAAAGGTATCGCACTTGCTTTTAAGTCAATGAGGCCAGTAGGCTGTTGGTTTTATTCCCACACAACATGCTTAGATATTTTTCTCAGTACTGCAGTATAGGCACAGCAGGGCAGCATAAGAGGTGTTCTGCGCTCTTTAGTGTACAGTGTCAGTGCCTCAAAAGGTATCGCACTTGCTTATAAGTCAATGAGGCCAGTAGGCTGTTGGTTTTATTCCCACACAGCATGCTTAGATATTTTTCTCAGTACTGCAGTATAGGCACAGCAGGGCAGCATAAGAGGTGTTCTGCGCTCTTTAGTGTGCCATCCTTCAGATGATATGATAAACAGAGGTCCCATTTACTTGATTTGATGGTGGCTCATGTGGATGTAAAAGGTCCCATGGTACTTACTAAAAAGAGTAGGGGTATATTTAAGTAATGTCAATGCAGAGAATTAAGGTGATGAGCTGTTAAGTGTAGTCCAGCAATTGTTTCTGTCAATATTTGCATGCCACGAGTTCTGAGCAAGTCACTTAACAATGGGGTGATCTGGAGCAGTTGGATGATCAGGGTTAGACTCCTTTGTGATCTTTTGAAACTGCATGTCTAATAACTATCTGTGAACATGTAACATGCAAATCACAAATGCAACTATTTACAATCAAGATTTTATGATGTGAGAATAAGCATCCAGGCCATATGATTCTGTATAAGGTTCATAAAGCATCAATAGTTATTTAGAAATTAAATGTATTGATTGCTATCGTATAAAGATGCTGAAGTACACCATGCAACTAGTTTTAAAAATAAAATTATTCCAAGAGGTGAACAGGCTGACTTGGAGGTGAGATCTTACCCTAGCTCCAAATGGCAAGTACTCCATTTTTTCTTCAAGACATGCCATGTTCATTCTGCCAGTTTTTATTTAGGCAGACACTTCTAGCTTGCCTGAATTATTTTGGAAGAAGCTTTCCTGCTGTGTGTACGGGATGATTTGATGTCATCTCCTTGATACCTGGAATCTCGAGTCTTGCTTTGTTTATATTTTCAGGGCTCTGTTTAAGATATCACGACCTGAATCTTTTTATCTAGAGTAAAGCTTTTCTTGACTTTGAATTCATCTTGTACACTGAAGCATTTAGCTTCTGCAACTACTGTTTTCACACTGTGTTCCTTGTAATCACTACACAGTTAATGCAGTCATCTTCCCACCCCATATTATGACATTGTCTGTCTTAAGAATCCTCCTCTTAACATTTTTTTTCCTGGCCTTACCTTCTGCACTTTCATTCCCTTTCACCTCCATTCCACTCATCTGCTTTGCTCCCTCTGTCTTTGGTCTCCTATTTTACTGCCTCTACCTCTCACCTTTTCTGTTTCAATTTTCATAGAACCTTCTGCCTTGCTCTTCTTGTGCATCCATTCCTGAGACCTTTTTCTGTCTCATTCCTTTCAGCTACATCCCATTCTGTCCCCTCCATCTGTTTCTACCTTCACTTTCATAGGGCATTGCCCCATGCTTATCTTTACGTTGCTTTACTTTATTTTACTAACCCTTTCTACATTCCTGAAGTTTCTTTTCCATCTTTCATTACCTTTCTACTAATTATTAAAAGGTTTTAGGTTTAAAGTGTCTCTTAAGATTTCCAAGTTCTTAATGTAGGCCCATAATCCATTTAAACTTGCTACTGCTTCAGTATATATCACTCTGCTCTTTCACACTGCATTGCGCTGTTCAGAATGTTGTTTTACATAATTTCCAGAGCTTTTCCTTTCTCTGACTTTCCTGTAACTGACCCTGTAAGCGTATGCCTTCCTTGGATTACATTAAGAAGAGTATGCACGTCTACATTCAGTTTCGTCTGCTACTTTTCTGCCCCCCACACCACACACATTAGAGCTCACTGCAGGGTAGCCCCTTCATCTGTTACATTCCACCAGTGTTGATGCTGTCTGCATTTGGATTCTAATCCCCAGTTTCCGATGTGATTTCTGCCCCCCACACCACACACATTAGAGCTCACTGCAGGGTAGCCCCTTCATCTGTTACATTCCACCAGTGTTGATGCTGTCTGCATTTGGATTCTAATCCCCAGTTTCCGATGTGACGCACATGCTGTACAAAACTGGATCCAGTATCAAACCTTTTAACCCTCAACTGCTTGTTGGCATTTTTGTGACATAATTGTTGTCATGTGCTATACAAAAAATGGCACCAGTATTAAACCCTTGGTAACTCCAATTCTTACTATCTTTTTTTTGAGTTTCAGCTACTGCCGCATTTATATTTGTGGCCTATCCTCTTATCGTCATGTCCAGTCAGCTGGTGCCCTCTCCACATCCTTTTATTTTTCCACTAATCTCTGGTAAGATGTATCAGAAGCCTTACTAAAATCCAGTTATATCAACAGGGCCACATTATTGGTACTCCATTCATAGAACACGGTCAGGTTGGTCTAGTAAAAGTTGTAAAACACTCCTGATCACCAAGAGACACATGATTAACCTTTAGAAAACCCAGCAGCTAGCTCTGCAGTCAGTGATTTTTTTATCTGTTCTTAGAACTGACTTTTAAACACTAAATGCTTATTTTGTCACTAGATAGTGGGCACAATCCTCATTTCCAAGGTGACCTGTTTTACTGACTTGCTCAGAGTCGCACAGTAAGCAAATGGATGCCGAGAGAGTTGAACTATAAAGTAACAAGAAGTTGGTTGAATTTTGTTAGTATCGCATAGCCTTAATCATTTGTGCTAACTGCCAGACAGTAGATGGCTACTATTTCTCAGATACTCCTTTCTTCCGGCGACTCATTTCACCATCCTCCAACCCTGTTCCCTCTTCCATTTTCTGAAGAGAGTATGCAGTTGTAGCAGTAATTCATTAAGTGCCAGTGCTAGTTCTTAATGCCTAGATCATATGCTTTATTTCCCCAGTGTGCCCTGATTTGTTCTCTGCTTCTCTTCATTCTTATTGTTTTGTCTTTTTCTGCACTGCCATCAATATACAAGTAGAATTGCAAAGAGATTGTTATTTTTATGTGGTATGTAGCATTCTCAGACTTTTTCCTTCCCTTTGGAATTATGCAGCGTCCTTTTTTAGTCCTGAAATACTTTGAAAACATTTATATTGCCTGTCTTCCCACAACTATTTTTGTGGCATCATCAGACTTTTTCTTATCCGCCAGTATGTCTTCCATTTCCCAGTGGCTGCACGTTTTGCATGTCTCCTTAGCTAAGCCAGGCTGTTGCATTCTCCTTCCACGTTTCTTCTCTTATAGGACCATCACCTGTTCTTACTCTACTTCCGAATCGAGTGTCTTCTGTATTTGTTCCAGCAGACTGAAAATTATCTCTCTCCCAAATATTTGTTCTTGTGCCACATCACAGTTTCATCAGGGATGGAGAACCACAAATCAAGACCTGTTAAAAGAAGTGAAAAAATTTGGGGATAGTCCCGGTGTTGTTGTGCATATTAGTGAATTATCTAACCGCTGCACTAGCAACTGAAATACCTAAAGTGGTAAAACAAAGAATAGGTCATTTTGGGAAGCTTTACAGGAAGGCATGCAGCTCTTTAGCCTTCTCAGATTTATTGACAGTGTTGTGACATGAAAGATGAGGAGCGTGTTAATTAGGGGAGTCAGCGATTTTGAAATATTGGTCTGTGATTACAGATATGTAAGAGTAAGTGGCATGGAAATTGTATACTAGAACTGTAGGCTTTACTCTGACGACAGTCTGGGTAGTAAAGCGTTTCTTAAAACCAGAGTGAAAACTGATTTAAAATGGAACTATGAGGCATTAAAACAAGCGTTACTTTAAAGTTAAAGTTGGTGGGAAGGGAAGTGTCTCATTGGCAGTGAGGGTCTCAACAGGCCACAGGTTTGGGAAGAAGAAATAATGGAAGAGACCAGCTTATTGAGAGAGGATCATTAGTGAAGATGTAGAGTGCATACAGGTGTGGAAAGGGGATTTGAAGAATAGAGGGAATGAAAAAGGATTTATTTCACTTGGCCTGGTTAACCATTTTTAGTCAGAATCCATTTACAGAGGGGACCTGGATTAAAAAAAAAACTACTTACTGGGTGGTGATGCAGTAAAGTTGCGATATGAGTAAGTGAAAACTTGTCCATGGTTTTCCTAATAGAAACTTGGAATGGAAAGCAAGAAAAAATATATCTGAATATAGTTTCTAATGTGGAATTATCTTTCCCATATGATCAGGTGCTTTAGTAACATTAATCATTTAGAAAACCAGAGAGAGAATGGAATATGTTCAGCAGGGCTGATGTCATTAGTAAGAAGTTATAAAAAGCTGAATTTAAGTAATTTGGGAAAGTAGTACACAAAATGAACACTAGCTCCTAAAAAGATTGATAAAGAAACATTGAGTATTACAGATATGTTATTGTAAAAGTTGTATAAATAATGCAAATTTAAATTCAGGGTAAGAGTCGATGTTCTTAATATAATTTTAATATAAATTTAAGGTTGTTTAAGCAAAAGTGTTCAAGTAATTGCACATCTGCTATGGTACTGTTGTAAGAACAAGGTTTTTATATGCCCTCTGCAGATACAGAATTCATTTAATTTTCATAATGGAATTGGTAGACTGTTGTGTACTGAAGGCAACAGATGGCTTATTGATTTTTTCCCACCAAACTGTCACTGTTCGAATTTTTTTGCTTAAAGTGAGGAGTAGATAATTAAAATATTCCAGTGGGGGCATGCCATGAAACCAGGTCATCTGTTCTGAGGGCAAAGATTATACAGTTTGTGAGTACAAAGCTTGAGACTATAGCTCAGGTTGTGTGGAAAGTCCATCAGCTGTAAATGTTTCAGAAACGGTTAGTAAAGGTTCCATATTTAAAATCGCAAACAAATCTTGGTAGTAATTTGGATAATTATAATATGCTAAGCTAAGTATGAAGCTTTGTAGTAGTAGAAGCCTAGATTTAATAAATAATGTTTTGCATGATACATTCTCTGAGTATATTCTCTTCAGGCCCGGCTTCATATAGACTCTATACTTAGTCATTAAATCATGATTATAAAGTGTTGCCATAATTGATAGATATGGATTCATGTAGCTTTGTGTATGGTAGGCAAACATTTGACAACATTAACAGAACAATGATGATCCAGAAGAAAGCAGAATGTACGAAAATACTGCTGCTGTTGGTGGGTCTTGATGCAGAAAAAACTTTTGATAGCTTGGATTTTTTGAGTAGGGTAATAGAAACATTTGCGTTCCCTGATCTAATTATCCCTACTATTCTAAGTATATGTCAATGGTCATAGTAAGGTGTGGGGGAGGGGGTTCCTCTCTGTCAAGTTGTGTTTTGAACAGTGGAACCATACTATATATTAAGTCATTGGCAAAAAAGTAAGGGTCTTACAAATTCAAGGCTGTAACTGTATGGTAATCCAGAAAAGTCTTTTTTTATTTTCAGATGTTATAGTTTTGTGGTTTATAAATCCAGAAAAGGGCATTTATTGTGAAACACATTTGAGGCAGTTTTATATCTTTTCTGGTTATAAAATTTATGAAGATTATACAAAGGCTATAGTTTTAAACTGTGCCCACACATGAACTGGTTCAGTAATACCCATATATATGGGGCCTGGTAAGGTGAAGCAGTTTGGTATTTGGGTTGAAAAGGATTGTTATAGCAGCTGAGAATATTTGAGAAGAGTCTAAACAAAAATATACAAAAACTGAGAAAATGGAAGCTCTTGATTTGTGGATATGGATAGTAAGATATAAGCAGTGAAATGTATTTAGTCAGTTTAGTTCATCGAGAGGGAAAAGCTGTGGATGGTAATTTTAATAAATAAGTGATGAAATTTGGGAGTGGAGGAGGGCAAGAGTTAACTGAGATAAGTTGATCCTGACAGGACAAGGTAATTTAGGATTACCTGGTTTGAATGGATACTTTAGAGCTATGCATTTAAGGCTCATATACATAATGCCAGCAGAAGATTATTAATTATAGTGGAAAGGGATGATGATGAAACGAGTTAAGTTGAAGTAAAGAAAGAATAGAATTATGGAAGCAATTCCTTGAGGAGAAAACAACCCTGCAGAATATTTTATTTGTAAAGTTTTTCTAGGAATTAAGCTGACACGAGAGTGGAGAAATATTTTTGTAAGTAGTGGTATAAAAAATAGGCAAGACGGGGCTGAAGTCTGCTGGAGAAATTAGCAAAGGAACTAGAGGGATAAAGAGTGTGATGAGGCCAAGTAGAAATTTGGACTTCAGGTTATAGAGTGCCTTCCTTATAGGCAAAGAGAAATGAATGCTAAGTGAAAGAACAGCTCTGGTAGAGTTTTTAGGAGAGACTTGAACAGAAACTGTTAAAAATGGCTAATTGTCTAGGTAGGGCATATAAAATTTTGTACAACAACTATACGAATCAATTGGATAAGGTAAGAAAAGACTGGGAAGAGAGACTGCAAAGGCAGTTTTACAAAGGAATAATGGGGTGGGGATGTCTGTATGACTCCCAAAATAAGCAACAAAGTCCAGAAGATGATGTAGTATTGCTTGGAAATGTTTGCATATGTCTTTTGGGTTCCTATTATATGATCGAAGACGCATTCTTTCGAATGCGTCTTGATCAAACTTGAAAGCACGAAACTGCAAAATACCGAAGTGGCATATAAGCGATTTCTTCCCTGGGAAAGAAATTGCTTGGCCACCTCCGTTTTTGTCACTGTAGTGCGATCTTGGAGTTGGTATGTTTGTTTAAGTAGGGGGGTGTGGGGGCGAAGCCCCCCACTTTATGTAATGTTTTAATTTTTTTTTTTGTGGAACGGTGATTTTTATCTTTGTTGTAAGTGTTCGGGATTGTAAGCTTTCGCTTGCATGGGATCAGTAAATCAGCATTGCTTTTTTTAAGTGTTTGATTTAATATAGACCCTGTATTTTGATACCCCAAGTGTCTGTAACTAAAGAAATTTATTTTTTGAGGTGGGGTACAGTATCTGAATTGCCTAGGCATTGTAAGGCCTTGTTTAGTTTAATTCTGTTGGCTGACAAACTAGAAATTACTAGAAATTGAGAATCAAGATCGAACTAGCAGTAATTGAAGTACTGAATATTATAAATGAGGTAGAAGGTAGGAACTTTTGAAAAAGGAAAGAGCAAAGTACATATAAAGTAGACTTTGTGGGATCAGTACATGCAGAATAATGTTCAGGAGGAGCTGGAGTAATGTTTAAGGGAAGGCAGGAATTGAGCAGTCTAGATGTGATGATGTAGTGAATTATATTTGTTAAAAAGGAATAAAACGTATGTAATATAACGTGGAAGAATCACAAATGTTTTCTGTAATGTATGTGTGCCTGTGTCCTAAGTTATAACTTAATAAAGGTGCTTAAAGTCTTTGTCCTGATCAAAGTGACATTAACAAAAAATTGATCTACGTTTGTTTCCTCCTTAACTAGACTGAAGGTATATAAAAGGTCTTAGTCACATCTACATTAAATTCGGTCAGTAGAAGAATACCAGCACCATCTTTAATCTCTGTCTTTACAATCCAATGTTTACCCATCTTTTATTCCCTCTGAACCATCAGGAATTTCCAGTCATGATTTCCTGTTGATAAAGTCTCCTATTCTTTGACAGCTCTTACACGGTTCGTACTCCCTATCTCTTCCCTAGAGTACATACACCTCTGATCTTCAAACCTGTTTTCTGCAACATAACTGGCAAGAATGTTATATATTTGATAGCTAGATAGCTAGAGTTGTGAGGACCTTATTGTTAGAGAACTGGTAGATAGCACACGGCAAGAGAAAATACAGAGGAAATAATAATACTAGTGCAGTGATAGTATATGATGTTGCAAATAAACTTGACAGGCTTTATCATGATGTTACATATTTAGTGGTGCTGTGGATTTGGAGATGTATTAGATTGACAAGATCTGTGTATACATGACGCACACAACCCATCTGATGGTGAATGTCTATTGTTAAGCTGGGAAAGGGAATAAAGCAAGTCATAAATGTTATTAAAATATCAAAGCATATACTTGGATATGGAATATAAAAGAAGCAATTAATGCCATATACTTGGATATGGAATATAAAAGAAGCAATTAATGCCATAGCTATTTTGTTACATGTAGACAATGTAATTTTAATTAAGAAATTGATTGTGACTGGATTACATGCTGAGTTCAGTGGGAAAATTTGGCAAAGCTTTACTATACCTAGCCCTTAACTTTTTGTGAATTGCAGTCTGTGTAGACCAGGGGCGGCCCGTGCTATTGGACTGCCGGACTGCAGCCCCCTCAACTTCAAACTAACAAAATAAAACAAATAAAAATAAGAAAAAAAATATTTTAAAATTTCGTGGACTTCGCGCGTGCACACTAGTCCAGACTGCTGCTGAGACAGTCTGGAGCATGGAGCATGCGCAGATTGTCTCAGCAGCAGTCCTGATTGAGACACGTGAACAGGAGCGCTCCCACAAGTCTATGCAGTTTTAAACTGCATAGACTGCCTGGGAACTCGCTGGGGAAACATGTCGGGGTCAGACTGCAAGGTCGGCAGTCAGGAGAAGGATCTCTAGTCTGGATTGGAGCTTGCTGCAGGGGAAGATCTCGCGACGGGCAAGGTCAGGATTTGCGCGGGTTTTTCAGCTGCACTCGGGGGTTTTGCGGACAGGGTCTAATGGACAGGGATTTACTACAGGACCAGGTAAGTGTGTGTGTGTGTGTGTGTGTGTGTGTGTGTGTGTGTGTGTGTGTGTGTGTGTGTGTGTGAGTGAGTGAAACTGCCCCTGGTGCAATATACTGGTGGTTAGGCTCATGGTGGTGTGGTAGGGAATACCTCAGGCTTGAACCCTGTACCTTGTATGCAGGTGTTAAAGACCTGAATTCCCTACCCACCACCATTTGTAAAAAAAATTGCAGATTTTTGCCTCATATTTGATCTGATCTGTTCCTCATAATATCTGTGGTTTATAAATGTTGCAATGCTTGATATTTAATGGTGCAGTGGTAGCATTGTTGCCTCACAGCTGCAGGTTCTCAGGTTTGCGTCTTGGCTGGGGTGCCTTCTTTGTGGGGGGGGGGGGTCTGTATCTTCTCCCTGTGTTTGTGTGGGTTTGCTTTTGTGTCCTCCCATGTTACAAAGACATGTCTGCATTATTTCTTCCTGGGCCTCTGCAGAGAATTGTTTTTTTTTTTGTTCCAAGTCAGTCTGTCCTGATTAACAAATGTTAAATAAAATTGACAGGCATTTGAATTTCAGACTTCAGGTTTCTGAATGTTTAGTTCCTTACATATTTGATGGTGCAGTGGCAGTATTGTTGCCTCACAGCTATAGGTTTTCTGGTTTGATTTTTGGCTGGGGTGCCTTCTGTGTGGAGTCTGCATCTTATCACTGTGTTTGTGTGGATTTGCTCTGGTGTCCTGCAATTTTACAAAGACATGTGTCTACAGTATTTCTCCCTGGGTCTCTGCTGAAAATTGTTTTTGTTCCGTCAGAAGTAAAATTGACAGGCATTTGAATTTCAGACTTCATATTCTTCAGAAAATACATAGTAAAACAACGTTTTATTCTAGCAATAAATATATAGTAACGCAACCTTTTATTATAGCAATTTCTTGAGTTTATAAGATGGCTATATGAAATTTGTCCTTATTTTTGGGACTGTAATACCGTGTTAGTGGCTTTGTCCAGGTTTTTTGTGCTAAGGTTGACAGCTATGGCAAGAACTGAATTCACTGAATATGTTTGAGGGCTGTATTCCCTCATTACTGGGTTTGTCCAGGTGTTTTGTGCTAAGAGGTTGACAGCTATGGTGAGAACTGAATTCATTAAATGATAGCCATTTAAGTTTCAGTCTTCCTCTCTTTCACAAAGCAGCTGATTTGGCATAGTGGTATGTTGCTCTTGACTGTTTTGCACAGGGACCTTGGCAGTAAAATGTACGGTGGTAACACAGCTTTTTTCTTTCACAAAGCAGGCGATTTGGCATAGTGGTATGTTGTTCTGACTCTTTTGCACAGGGACCTTGGCAGTAAAATGTATGGTGGTAACACAGCATTTTATTCTAGCAGTTTTCCAAGATTATACAAGCAATGTTTAATGTGTCCCTGTTTTTTGCCCTTTTGACCCACCCCAATAAATTTGGCTTTTTCCAGACTTCTTGTGCTGCGAAGTTGAGATGCAGTTGAGTATTGAGTAGATTTTACAAGGAGCTGAGAGCTGCAGGGGAAGAGAAGTTTTGTGCTGATTATGCTAAGTCAGCTCACATTGCTAATAGCACAAAAGGTTGTGTACTTGCTTTTGATGCAGAAGGTTGTTGGTTCTACTCCCATAAGGGGTGAATGCTGCCATGCTGAAAATTAAGATACTAACTATGAGCCTGTTATCAGTTTGCCATCCATTTCCTATTGCAATATTACTAGCTTATTTTTAATGTAATTTAGGCAATTTATTCCTCAGGGGCATCAGACACTTTATTTTTCGATGAAACCATGAAATATAAAGGTGATTGCTAGCACCAACCTCTTCATTACAGATTTATTTAACGTGGAATTATTTAGATGACTTTTTTACTACTTCAGAGATTGTGCATATTTACTGATAATGGTGGACTGTAGAAGTGTGCATATTTACTGATAATAGTGGACTGTAGAAGTTTGAGTAGACTTTTATAATGGAAATGTTCTGAATTGAACAGTTTTGTTTCATTGTTTTCTGGAAAAATGTTCAAAGCAATAGGAAGGTGTATCAAAGAGCACATGTATGTTTCATATGCAAGGGGCCTGTGATTTGAAAACAGCCCAGAATTAATTTTTATCTGCCACGGGTAAAATGTATTTTATTTGAATGTGGGTTTTAATGTTGTTTCAATGAATGTGAGTTTCAAGGGCAGAGAAGGTTTAATGCCAAGTTTGTTTAGCAGATGTCTTAGTGTTTGTGCTGTAAAATGCAAAATAAAACTTTCAAATGAAGTTCAAATCATCATAGAAGTAAATCAGTATGCACATTAGTGTTGATGGTAAATGGAGTGAAATAGCAAAGTAATGGATCATTGGAATGGCTGCAGGGAGGCTCCATTCGGCCATGGTTTTGTGAGGGGGTAGGGCGGCAAACTTAGACAGCCCCAGCTGAACTATACCTCCCAACTGTCCAGATTTTCAAAGAATGAATAGATTTTTTGCTAATTATTTTTGGTTTGTTCCTCATAAAATTTGTGGTTTTCTGGCAAATCATTTAGGAATTAAGTCACTAAATAATGACACACTAGCATGCAGACTTCATAACCTTCAGAAAAATGCATGCTAAAGTAAGACCTGTTCTATCAACTGTCCCAGTTTATAGAAGAGCAATTTTTAGTACTGTTTATATGTTCCCCCAATATATTTGGCCTTGTCCAGATTTATTGCATTAACAGGTTGAGAGGTACATGCAAATAAATTGCTTTATAGAATTAGGCATAGCCAAACCTCTGAACTGTCCCTGATTTTGACTCAAAATGTTGCCCTTCCCCTAATGATCCCTCCGCAAAATAGCAATTTTGGAAGAAAACATGGAGGGTTTATAATTAAGAAATGACTGTAATAGTCATATTACTTTTATTTCAGAAATGCATGTAGATTATTTTATTTTGTCAGCTGCTCATGTTAGCAGTACTAATATTAAAGTGTCCCTTCTTTGACAGGTTCCCAGCTGTATTGTGTTGCTATTTTATATTTTGACATCACATTTTTGGTCTATTTTTCATAAAATTGTGGTTTTTTTTTGCAAATTAGTGACATAATTAAAGACTGAAGTTAGAAAATAATGACAGACATTTGAGTTTCAGATTTCATACCATTCAGAAAATTCATAATAATGCAAGACCTCTATTAGCTTTTTAAGTTTATAAGAGCAATATTTTAAAAATTGTCCTTATTTTTGGGGCTTTGTCCCATTTCTTTGTATGGCTTTGTCCAGATTTCTTGCTCTGAGGTTGAGAGGTATGACAAATGTGTCAGGGCCATCACAAGTCAGCCAGAGACATTTCAAACTGTGACATACTTGTTACACCCCACTCCCCCATGTAGTGACTCTGGATGTGTCGAAGCAAGGCAAGGAGTAGTTATGCAGTGTAAATGTGCAGAGAATCCCACCCATCCAAGGTAGACACAAGTACTAGAGTGGCTTTTCATCTGTCCTTGATTTTTACAGAATGGTCTGGTTTCTGTCATACCGTTGATTTATGCTTATTACTCAAAGTGCCTGTTGCTCTGTGTTTAAGTAGCAATACTTTAATGACCATCAGGTAAGCTTGGCTGAGATTGCAAGATGCAAGTAAGTTTTAATAAGCATACTGTTAAAGAATTGCCAACATTGAAAGCCTTTCTGTTGCCATGTAGAGAATACTTAACTAGATAATGTATAAACCTTGGGTATTGAAATGCATATGCCAGTATTTGTAATAAAGGACAGAATTACATTATTTTAAGAGTCTCATTACACTTTGAGACTTCCAGTCATCTCTGCAGGCTTTACCCGTAAACCGAATGCCAATTGCGTGGTCCATAACCTGTACAGTAATCCTTTTAAGCAATGTATCTTGAGCTTATTTCTTGTTTGCTTTTCATTTTTTACTTTGATCATGTTTTCCCCATGAAACAAGTAGATGTCAGGCAGCAGGTCTTTTTTTGGATAAGGAACATTTTTACAAGTGGGGGCATCAGAGATTTCTACTTTCAGCATGTTACTTGTTACTTTAATAAAGCTGAATATAAATTATAATTAGAACTAAGTGGTTTGAGTTGAGTGCTACTTGTTTTTCTTATACTTTATTTTGACTGGCGTTCCGTTAATGTATTTAAAAAAAAAGTAATTTATTTTTTCATGCCTCACAACCTTTTTTGTTTCCATCTAGATATTAAGCTGTCATGCAGCCAATGCATTGAAATAGTTTTATTCTTCTACACTTCATTTTGTCTTGATTGGACTCTCATGACGACTGTTTGGCACCCAGTGCAGTATATTTAGTTTTTGTGGTTTGCTACTACAGGTGTGTGTGTGTGTGTGTGTGTGTGTGTGTGTGTGTGTGTGTGTGTGTGTGTGTGTGTGTGTGTGTGGTGGGGAATACCTCGGGCTTGAACCCTGTACCTTGTATGCAGGTGTTAAAGACCTGAGTTCCCTACCCACCACCATTTGTAAAAATAAACTGCAGATTTTTGCCTCATATTTGATCTGATCTGTTCCTCATAATATCTGTGGTTTGTAAATGTTGCAATGCTTGATATTTGATGGTGCAGTGGTAGCATTGTTGCCTCACAGTTGCAGGTTCTCAGGTTTGCTTCTTGGCTGGGGTGCCTACTTTGTGGGGCCTTTATTTTCTCCCTGTGTTTGTGTGGGTTTGCTTTTGTGTCCTCCCATGTTACAAAGACATGTCTGCATTATTTCTTCCTGGGCCTCTGCTGAAATTTTTTTTTGTTCCAAGTCAGACTGTCCTGATTAACAAATGTTAAATAAAATTGACAGGCATTTGAATTTCAGACTTCATGTTCTTCAGAAAATACATAGTAACACAACCGTAACACAACCTTTTATTCTAGCAATTTTCTAAGTTTATAAGATGAATATTTGAAATTTGTCCCTATTTTTGGGACTGTATTCCCCCATTATTGGCTGCGTCCAGGTTTTTTGTGCTAAGGTTGACAGCTATGGCAAGAACTGAATTCACTGAATGTTTGAGGGCTGTATTCCCTCATTACTGGGTTTGTCCAGGTGTTTTGTACTAAGAGGTTGACAGCTATGGTGAGAACTGAATTCACTAAATGATAGCCATTTAAGTTTCAGTCTTCCTCTTTCACAAAGCAGCTGATTTGGTGTAGTGGTATGTTGCTCTGACTGTTTTGCACAGGGAGCTTGGCAGTAAAATGTATGGTTCTAACAACCTTCCAAGATTATACAAGCAATGTTTGTGTCCCTGGTTTTTGGGCTTTTGACCCCCCCCCCCCAATACATTTTGGCTTTTTCCAGTTTTCTTGTGCTGCGAAGTTGAGTGTTGAGTAGATTTTACAAGGAGCTGAGAGCTGCAGGGGAACAGAAGTTTAGTGTTGCTTAAGTGAAGCTGGTTTGCCTTGTTAATAGCACAACAGGTTGTGTACTTGCCTTTGATGCAGAAGGCTGTGGGTTCTACTCCCACAAGGGGTGGATGCTGCCGTACTGAGAATGATGTCCTTCAAGGATGCATCTGCAGTCATAACATATGGGTTGTCCTGCCTCAGGCAGCCCTTCGGTCGGCCGGATTCCAAAGTCTGGGTCTGGCCTCAGCTGATGTCGCACTTCACCCGACGTCATAGCTCCTGGGGTATAAAGGCATCAGCCGATGCCATTTTCCTCAGTCTTTCTTGCCGCGTGGTGCCCGAAGCAGAAGCTGTTCGCAAGTGCCGGTCGGTCAGATCCAGAGATTTCAGCTACCGAAGACTTCTAAAAAAGCTAAGTACCCCGTTGGGGACTCTTTCTTGCCACAGCCGATGTCAAAGTAAATAATTGTTTAACTTGTGGGAAACAAATACCTCATAAGGATTTCCACTCTTACTGCCTTCCTTGCTTAGGCCTAGACCACGACGTATCAGCTTGTTTAGCCTGTGCTTCCTTCAACCGACGGACACTTGGACGACGGTCGGAGTTTGCTGAAGAGTTTTTTGGTCCTGCTTTTGCATATAAAATGCCGTCGGAGACTCCGACTACACATTTAGCCAAAAAGCGCAAGGAAAAGGACCGACACTCGCGGCCCACGGTTTCGGCTGAAACCACGGTTAGGCCTACCGCTAGTGTCTCGGTTTCGGCTGAAACCGAGTCCTCGGTTCTTCCTTCAGCCGACAGCATGCCTCCGACAACCGAGGCCTCAGAGGCCCCGGCTGAGTCGGCTACAGAAATTCCCACCGAAGAAGCAGGCACACAAGATTTGTCCGACACCATTCCGTTGGACATCTCTACTCCTGCACGTGGGGCAGCTAGACCCCCTGCTTCTATGTCTATTAAGGCCTTCTCCAGGGCTAAAGCAGCTAAACTTTCCAAGGCCTTACCTACAAAAGCTCCCTCTCACAGACCTTCCTCAAGTTCTCAGATTCTCAGCCTTGCTGAGGACCTTATTTCTCTGATCAGGGGATCCCAACCTCACCTAGACAGGGCCTCTCAACCCCCTCCTGAAAAAAGGCCCAGGACTGAACCCCCTGAACCTCTCTCCTCTGACTATTCCTCGGATGGATCAGATTTATCAGACCATCAGGAAGGACCATACTCACCTTATGAGGATTCAGATGCAGAAGACTCCATTCCTTCTGCCTCCCCCCAGAAGAATTTTCATTTGGGGAAACTCTACACTCAATGAGGGAACACTTCCAATGGCAGGGTCAGGATTTTTCTGATTCTAGGAAAAGGCTAAGGACTTTCTTACACTTACCACAGCATAGGCCTTTAGCCATACCACCTGTACTATCAGTTGTTGATGATGCATACAATACTGCCAGTTCTGCCCCTGATTCTCTTCCCCCGGCCCCTGCCAAGCCTGACAGATATTACAGGGTCCCGGATTCTCACTTCCACTTGTACAAGGCCCATGCTGCAGACCCAGAAACCATTTCTCAGGGCCCTAAGGGTGTTGCAGCTGCCTCTGCCAAAACCCCCCTACTCTCTGAAAGAGAATCAAGAGCATTAGATGGGGTAAAAAGGTTTATACATCTGCTACTCTTTCTGCCAGGGCTTTAAACTGTCAATTTCACATGATACAGTACCAGGAATTTTTGTTAGATCAGCTGAATAAAAAGCTTTCCTCTCCTGAACCTTTAGACCGTAAGTCCCTTCAGGATTTGGTACACAACTCTCAGCAGGTCAGTAATCATTTCTTAAAATGTGGCTATGATGCACTGGAGGCTTCATTTAGATCAGCTATGACTGGAGCAGTGATTCGAAGACATGCCTGGCTAAAAGAGCAATCCTTGCCAGACCATGTTAAGTCTAAACTCCTAGATGCCCCTATGGAAAAACAAAGTTTATTTGGCTCCCCTGCACAGGAGGTTCTAAAGAAAGTGGAAGAAAAAGCAAAATCTGTGCAAACAGTCAAGGATTTTCTGCAGGTCCAACCTCCGAGGTTTAGCAGAAATTGGCCTTCAAAGAATTGGTCCTTTCCAGACACCTCCAGAGCACAGAGAGGCAGAAATAGACTCCCAAGAGGCAGAGGTCAATCAAGGGGTGCCTACAGGGGTCGTCAGTGGCAACCTGCCAACCAGAGGAGTACCGCCACAGCCGTGACTACAACCGCTTCCACAGGACAGACACAATGACTTGGCTCTGATTCCGCCTACCAGGGAACGGCTGGAAGCACCCTTGGGCGGAAAGCTAGCTTTATTTTCAAAAAACTGGCATTGCATTACAGGAGACAAATGGACTTTGCAAACAATAGACAAAGGCTACAGGTTTCACTTCCACACTTTACCAAAAAAGAGAGGAATGCCAAACCTTCCACCAAGCCAGAAGTCAGAGGCTCTAAAACAAATCATCAACTTACTAAGGATGAGAGCAATAGAAAAAGTACCATCAATGGAACAAGGCCAAGGATTTTACTCCAGACTATTCCTTGTACCAAGAAAAGAAACTCAATGGAGGCCTATTCTCGACTTGTCCGCACTGAACACATATCTCATTGTACCAAAATTCAAGATGCTGACCCTACAGCAACTTCTTCCCATGTTGGGCAAGGAGTCCTGGCTGGTGACTCTAGATCTCAAGGAGGCATACCTGCATGTCCCTATACGACCAGATTGCAGAAGACACCTCAGATTTCTTGCAGGATCCAGAGCATTATCAATTCTCAGCATTGCCCTTTGGCTTATCTACTGTGCCCAGAGTATTCACGAAATGCCTGGCATCAGTAAGCTCACATTGCAGGCTTCAGGGAATTCAAATCTACCCATACCTGGACGACTGCCTAATACAAGCGGACAACAAGACAAAAATAATAAAGGATTTGGCCTATGTCATACAACTGCTGCAAGCCTTGGGATACACAGTCAACATACAGAAGTCAAGACTAGTGCCATCCCAAAGGATAACATTTTTGGGTGCAGAACTGGACACAGCAACACAGATGGCTTTTCTCACAGAAGAAAAACAAAAGCAACTACCAGTCTACTTCATGGCATTGACAAGACAAACTCAGCTTACTGCAAGGAAAGTCCTGCAGGCCCTGGGTTACATGGCATCCTGCATAATCTTGATCCCACATGCCAGGCTGCATATGAGAAAATTACAATGGTACCTAAGGAATGTATGGTCTCAACACAGACACAGTCTAGAAACCTTGATACCAATCATTCCATGCCTGACAAAAGAATTCCTGTGGTGGGCTCAGGCCTGCCAGACCAACACAGGGTTGCCTTTCAACAAACCACAACCAAGGCAGACCATCACCACGGACGCCTCAGACCTAGGCTGGGGGGCACACATGGAAGACAAGTGTATCCAAGGCCTATGGTCCCAAGACCAGCTGAATCTACACATAAATGTAAAGGAGATGCTGGCAGTGAAGCATGCAATCAAGGCATTCAAATCATTCCTCCAGCAAGGACACCTGCTGATAAGGACGGACAATACCACAGTCATGTGGTACATCAACAAACAGGGAGGCACGCATTCCTACCCTCTATGCCGGATGGCAATGGACCTGTGGAACCTAGGCCTGAATCTCAACATTCAACTGCAGGCCAGATTCGTACCAGGAAAAGAGAATTCACTAGCAGACAGCTTAAGCAGAACTACCACGGATGCTCACGAATGGATGCTGCATCCAGACATCTTCAAAACCATAACAAAGAAATGGGGAATGCCAGAGATAGACTTGTTCGCCTCCCCACTCAACCACCAACTGAAGAAATTCTGCTCAAGAGAATACCACCCACAAGCCGCCTGGAGGGTGGACTCCCTTTCTTTCAGCTGGAAGGCCCTGACAGTTTATGCCTTTCCACCTCTCCCATTGATGTACAAGTTCTACTGAAGATCAGGGAGGAACAGCCAAAGGTAATTCTGATAGCTCCAGACTGGCCAAGGCAGCATTGGTACCCGCTACTGAGAAGCATGTCTCGGACAAACTCATGGCCTCTACCTCTATGGCCTTTACTTCTAACGCAGAACAACTACAAGACCCTGCATCCAAACTTGAAAACGCTGCAGCTAACTGCCTGGAAAATTGCATAAAACAAAACCATCCTGTTTTATCTCAGAGGGTCAAGGACATTATCCTGGAGGCTCGCAGACCCTCCACTAGGAAAACATACTCAGCCAAATGGAAGAGATTCCTCATTTGGAGTGCATCAAAGGGAACAAATGTCACACTGGCAAACCTAGCACACATCCTAGAATACTTAGCAGAACTGTTCCACAATGGCCTGTCCTATTCTTCCATTAAGATTCATGCTTCAGCAATTTCAGCAGAGTACAACACGGATCCTCCTATCTTCTCTCTCCCTCTCCTCAGGCAATTTCTAAGAGGGATCAAAAATGTAAAACCTCCAAGGAAACCACCTCTGCCTGCATGGGATCTCAATTTTGTGCTGGAAAAATTAACACTTCCCCCTTTTGAACCAGCAGCATCAGCAGACTTACAGTTCTTATCTTGGAAAACTGCCTTCCTTCTAGCAATCACTTCAGCAAGAAGGGTATCCGAGTTACAGGCATTAATGGCAGTGCAGCCTTTCCTTATCTTTCACCAGGATAGTGTCTCTCAGAACCAATCCTACTTTCATGCCAAAGGTGGTATCCAGGGTATCCTTGAATCAAGCTATTCATTTACCTACGTTCTTCCCTAACCCACAGAATGGGGGGGGGAAACTACTGCACACCTTGGATGTACACAGACAACTGCGCTACTATCTGGACAGAACTAAGACCAGCAGGAAAAACTGACCAGCTTCTGGTAGCATATGCAACAGGAGTGCAAGGAAAAGCAATGTCCAAACAGACAATTTCAAAATGGATAGGAAATTGCATTCGATTCTGCTACTCTTTTCATGGAAAGACAACTCCTGAAAATATCAGGCCTCACTCCACAAGAGCTACAGCCACCACTACAGCTTTCCTACGAGGGGTGGCTACCAAAGACATATTAGAAGCTGCTACTTGGAGCTCCGTGCATACATTTGCCAAGCATTACAATCTTCCTTTTATACTCCAGATCCCGAGCAGGTTTTGCAACTGCAGTTTTACAAGGGATCTTAACTACACCATCATTATCTTAGTGCCTCCTCCCCCAGTTTGGCTATGGTATTCTACCTATATGTTATGACTGCAGATGCATCCTTGAAGGACATAGTACAGTTTTGTACCTACCATAAATGTAGATGTCCGATAGGTATGCATCTGCAGTCAGGATTACCCACCCTCCTTCCCTTCTGTGGTATTCCTAGGGTACTTACCCCCTTTCTTAGCTAGCTGGGGGAATCTATTATGGTGTATTTGTTTGTATGTATATATGTATATATACTTTTTGATTTCTACTGTTTGGAATTTTCTACTTTTATCCAAATTTAGCCTTCCTAGAGGGCACCTGGCATCTGGGGCAAGAAACACTGAGGAAAATGGCGTCGGCTGATGCCTATACCCCAGGAGCTATGACGTCGGGTGAAGTGCGACATCAGCCGAGGCCAGACCCAGACTTTGGAATCCGGCCAACCGAAGGGCTGCCTGAGGCAGGACAATCCATATGTTATGACTGCAGATGCATACCTATCGGACATCTACATTTATGGTAGGTACAAAACTGTACTTTCTCCTTGGTGAAGATACTAACTATGAGTCCGTTATCAGTTTGACATCCATTTCCTCTTGCAATATTACTAGCTTATCATTTTTTTAATGTAATATAGGCAAATGTTAAGTTGTCAATCTCGCCTTCATTCTTGCTTGATGGGTTCGGAGCCGATCCCTCGGCTCCGACTCGGCACTTGCTAAGCTCGAGAGTCACTTTTACCAGCTCGAGGCAGCCCCATATCCCATGATGCAAGGCGGTAAGTACCCAGATCTCGTTTGCCGCTTCGCTTAGGAGGTCTTCTTTTTACCAGCTCCTGGTAAGTTGTTCACTTTTGTGAGATTTAAGCCCCTTTTTAGTAAAAAACCTTTTATTGATAGTTTTAAGTTTATTTTGTACCTTTCCTGACAGAAATTCCCTGTCTCCTTTAATTTTTTTGTTAGTCAATCTTTCCCTATCCCATCCCCCCCCTGTTAGGGTGTGTGTGTTGGTTTTATAGAATACCTTTTGGTATTTTATTTAAGTTAATTTTGACTGGTGTGTGTGTGTGTGTGTGTTTTTTCAGCACCATGTCAAAGGAGAGGGTCTCAGGTTTTAAGAAGTGTGACTCGTGCTGTCAGAAGATGTCTCTGACAGACGGTCACACTTCTTGCCTGTATTGTCTGGGCCCTCTTCACCTGCAGGACTCCTGTGCTATTTGTCACTCCTTCAGCCAGAGAGTCCTGCAGGAGAGACGAATAAGCTGATTCTTAGGGGCCTTCTTAAGCCGGAGGGCTCTCCGGCTAAGTCGGCTCCACCAAAATCAGCAAAACCTTCCAAGGCCCAGGCTTCTGTATCTAAGCCTGCGGCCTCGGCTCCGACTCGTACTGAGTCGAGATAGGCTCCGGCTGGAGCCGATTCTGGCTTGACAAAGCCTTCGGCACCGATGGCTATCGGTGCCGAATCTGTATTGACCACTTCGATGTCGGCTCCGACACCCATGTGGCACAGACATCGGTGTCGGCTCCGATCGGCTCAGACACCGTTACTTTGGTGGCTGTATCGGCTCCGGCTGGAGCCGATACATCGAGCTTCCTGTCGGCTCCGAAGTCGGCTCCGACAGGATCGATAGTATCGGCTCCGATGGCTCATTCCAGGAAGAGGTCGAGGTCTCCTTCCTTGGAGCCGATACTTTCGGCTCGGCTTCACCTCTTCTTCGAACGGAGCCATCGGAGCCGATCATCAAGGTCATCCAGGTTGTCAGATCATGACCTAGAGAGAGTGGTCAGTAGATTACTCAAGTCACAGGTACTGGCCCAAATGTTACACAGTCCGTCTCAACAGGCGACTGTTGGTCCACACCCGTTACAGTTCCTCCTTCAACTCTACCCCAGAGCTTGGAGTTGGAGTCTTCGAATGGTTACTGCTACGGCTGGAGGATGGATACCCCTTCTGTTCCTTCAGCCTCTACTCTTATCTCCTCTTGAGACCTTCCTTAGAGGGATTCGTGGTCGGGCTTCCATGGTCTCCTCCGAGGGTGAGTGGCATCGGACCCTTGTCCGAACCCGCTCTTCCTTGGAGCCTCGGCCTTGGTGAGCTCGGCTCCGACATCTGCCTCGGAGACTTCCCTTCGGTGGTCCCTGGAGTTCCTAGCTCTTGGGCGGGTTCTCTCGGACCTGCCTGGGAGGGAGCATTCGAGGTGATGAAGAGTGTACTGGCCACTGGTATCAGTCAGCAGTCTGTTCCCGTAGCTCCTCCCTCTATAGTACCTGTTGACATCTCTGCCACTTCTCTTGCTACAGGACCCAGAGATCCTCCGCCTCAGGTTTCCCCATTGGGAATTTCCCCTCTTCGAGGATTCTCCTGATGTTTGGGAGATCCTCCTAGGAAGAGGACTTGTAAGAGGAAGCATGTAGACTCCCGAGTCTGTCACTTGGATACTGACTTTGATGAGTCAGAGGGATCCCTAGATCCCCTCTGAGGATGTCTCCTTCTCTGACATCCTAGAACTTCTGAAACAGAGGGAAACTGGCCCACCAACAATCCCTCTGAGGATGAGTCAGTATACCTAGAGGCGTTTGGATCTCGGCCCTCCACCTCCTGGGTGTCTCCGCCTTCGACCCCTTATGCAGGTTATTGCACGAAGGCGTGGACAGCTCCTGACTCTGTAGAGCCAGTCCCTAGGAGGCCTTCAAAATTTATCACTGCCCCTAGTGACAAACAATTCCTTACTAAGGGTGTCCCCGCTGATGCCATGGTGGTGGCTGCGGCCACCAAAAGGAACTTGCAGATCCTTCCGTGCCCGTCCATCCTCCTAATAAGGACTCTAGGACCATGGATAGGTACGGTAAGCGGATGTTTTCCTCAGCGACCTTTGCTATGCGTTCGCTGAATTACCTATGTCACTTCACCAGACTCCAGAGGGATATCCTGAAGGAGCTGGGAGAAGTAGTTCAGGATCCTACAGCTGCAGGGCTCAAGAAAAAATTGCTTCTCAGCTAGGAACCCTCAATTCCATTGCAAACTCCTCCATGCGGCTAATATCTTATGCTGCGGATGGAGCGAGTAGAGCCGCAGGCACAGGTGTGGCTCTTAGACGCCAAGCCTGGATGCGGCTATGTGATTTTGCGGATCCCTTTAAGGCGTCCTTCACAAATTCTCCCTTTGATGGGTCAGCTTTGTTTGGCCCTCAGGTGAAGGAAACCTTGACCAGGTGCAAGCAGGACGGCAAGACTCTTTCTGCTGTTGGAGTCCGTTTTTCCACCCCTTCTAGGCCTTATCCCAAAGGACAGAAGGGTGGGAAGATGTGGTTCTGTAAATCCCAAGGAGTCATGCCGGATTCACGTGGTCAGTTTACCCCTAGAGGCAGAGGGGGTAACAATAACAGACGCCGCTCTAGAGGCAGAGGGGGTCCGAAGAACCAGGGAAACAGGGAGCCTCTCTCTGACAAGCCCTTTCAGCATCCCTGAGGTGTTGCCCGGCTGTCCCTCCTTGGAGGCAGTCGGGGGAAGATTATCACTGTACCCAGAAGCCTGGCATTCCCTCACTCAAGACAGATGGGTACAGTCGATCATATCCAAGGGTTACATAATTCCTTTCGAGGAAAGTCCCTTCCCTCAAATTCCCTTCCAGATGTACCACCCGGTCTAAGGAGATTGCAGAGTCAGAAATCGCAAAACTACTGCAAAAGAGCCATTCAGCCAGTTACAATAGACCATTCAGAGCCGGAATCTACTCAAGGTTCTTTTTGGTCCCCAAAAGACGGGAGACTGGAGACCAATATTGGATCTCAGCAGACTCAACAAGTCTGTCAGGAAGACAAGATTCGAATGGTCACTCTTCAGTCAATTCTGCCCTTCTTACAGAAGGACAACTGGATGTGCTCAATAGATCTTCAGGATGCGTACTATCACATCAAAATTCACAGACGCTCAGGAGATTTCTCCGCTTCGGCTGGGGTCCAGTCATTTCCAGTTCAGAGCCCTGCCCTTTGGTCTCACTACAGCCCCCAGAGTGTTCACCAAATGCATGGCAGTGGTCACGGCTCACCTGAGACGTCAAGGATTCCAGGTGTTTCCGTATCTCGACGACTGGCTCCTGTCAGCCACCACCAGGCATCAGCTTATACAAGCCAGGGATTACACAATAGACCTTTGTTCTCATTTGGGCATCTCAATCAACTTGAAAAGTCATCCTTATCGCCCTGCCAGTCTATTACCTTCATAGGCAAACTTAAACACTGTTCGGATGTCAGCAACCCTTACAGAACAAAGAGTTTCAGACATTCAGACTCATGTCAGGATCATTCTGGCCAGCAAGAAAATACAGGCCAGAATGGTTCTAAAGGTATTAGGTCTCATGGCTGCGGCCATTACTCTTCTTCCCTGGCTCGATTCTACATGCGCCTTCTTCAGTGGATGCTGTTCACACAGTGGTCATACCAGCAACTTCCAATGCGTCACCAGATTCTGGTGACACAGACATGCAAAGAGCATCTTGCTTGGTGGATCACATCGTCTCAGGTTCACTAAGGCAGGTGCTTTGTACCTCCGTCCCGATAGCCACTGTCACCACGGATGCCTCCCTGATCGGGTGGGGGTCATTATCAGGGCAGGATGGTTCATGGGCGTGGCAACCGTTCGAGTACCATCTGCACATAAATGTCCTGGAGATGAGAGCAGTGCTTTTAACGTTGCAAGCCCTCAACGACTTTCTTCCTGTAGGGACAATTGCAGTCCACACAGACAACATGTCTGTAGTTTGGTATATCAACAAACAGGGCGGAACCAAGTCCTACCCCTTGTGTCGAGAAGCTCAGACTTTGGCAATGGGCGATCTCCTCTCATCGGTTTCTGGTAGCAACGCATATCCCTGGGAAAACCAACATTATAGCGGACAGATTGAGCAGAGCTATCCTCATGCCTCACGAGTGGTCTCTCAAGCAATCTATAGTGGAAGAGATTTTTCTGGAATGGGGTCGTCCATGTTGCGATCTTTTTGCTACTCCCCAAAACAGCAAATGTCCAGACTTCTTCAGCCTCTTCCCTCTATCAGGCCATCCCCCCAGAGACGCTCTGACCCAGGATTGGCCCCAGGGACTTCTTTATGCCTTTCCTCCATTTCCTCTGATCCCTCAGGTGATCCAGAAAGCTACCGTTTGAGAGCCAAATTGATTCTCATTGCCCTTACTGGCCTCGACAAGTTTGGTTCCCGTTCCTCCATCATCACCTTTTGGTGCAGCCGTGGCATCTGGACCCAGTGCCAGATCTTCTGATTCACCAATCCGGTCAGCTGCACCGGTCAATCCCTTCTCTCAACCTCACAGCATGGTTGCTCCACTTCCTTCCTTAGCCAGGCTTCCTTTGATCTCTAACCCAGTTAGAGACATCATAGTAGCTTCACTAAAATCCTCTACCAGGAGGATTTACACAAGCAAATGGAAACGTTTCTCTTATTGGGCTAAGGCCAAGAATATTGATCCTTTTACTGCTCCTGTTCAGGCAGTTCTGGACTTCTTAGCAGAGATTTTTCATGCAGGCTCCTCTTCTTCCACAGTCAGAGTTCAATTGGCTGCTATTTCCAATTTTCATGTCGGGATAGCAGATCATAATATTATGTCCCATAGGCTCTGCAGGGCCTTCTTGAAAGGAATTTTCCTACTAAAACCTCCAATCAGGAATCCTCCTCCTCAGTGGGATCTAAATTTAGTGCTGACATCCTTGATTCTTCCCCTTCGAGCCAGCTGTTTCTTGTTCCCTGAAATATCTTTCTTGGAAAACGTTATTTCTAGTGGCTATTACATCTGCCAGGAGGGTGTCTGAACTTCATGCTCTTTCGGTTCGACCCCCCTATTTGGTTTTTCACAAAGACAGAGTATCTTTGAGAACTAACCCAACCTTTTTACCTAAGGTCGCTTCAAAGAACAATTTGAATCAATCCATTGATCTCCGGTATTTTTCCTAACTATTCAGATAGAGCTGAACAAAAGCTACATTATCTTGATGTCCATCGTCAACTTAGATATTATTTGGACAGAACAAAAAATTTAGAAAATCTGATCAACTTTTTGTTTCCTATGCGGATAATAAAAAGGCCTTCCTGTTTCTAAAGTGACTTTGTCCAGATGGCTTTCTTCGGTCATCTCTGAAATTTATACTCAGGGGAAAACAGCTGTGCTCAAAACCTAAAGCACATTCAACTAGGAGCTTAGCTACTTCTACAGCTTTTCAAGCTAGACTTCCTTTGGACACTATTTGTGCAGCGCCACTTGGGCTACTCCTCACACTTTTGTTTCCCATTACAAATTGGACTTGGCCTCCAGGGACAGAGCCAGTTTTGGCTCTACAGTCCTCAAGAGTTTGTTCCATTGAGCCACCCAGGATAGAGGTGCTAGGGGCGGTCCCATCAAGCAAGAATGAAGGCGAGATTGACAACTTAACATTAAGAAGTTATGTACCTACCATAACGTTCCATGTTAGTTGTCTTCTCGCCTTCTTTCTTCGACCCTCCCTCCTTCCCCTGGCCTGGACAGACCTTGTATAAGAAACTATTATGCTAAAGACCATTCAGACCTGGTCCTTTTTCCATCTGTAAGTTTCTTCTTCCTTTGGGAAGTATTTTATGCTTGGTGCTATTGCCCTTTGTCAACAAACGAGATCTGGGTACTTCCCGCCTTGCATCATGGGATATGGGGCTGCCTCGAGCTGGTAAAAGTGACTCTCGAGCTTAGCAAGTGCCGAGTCGGAGCCGAGGATCGGCTCCGAACCCATCAAGCAAGAAAGAAGGCGAGAGAAGACAACTAACATGGAACGTTATGGTAGGTACATAACTTCTTATTTATTCCTGAGGGGCAACAGACACTTTATTTTTCGATGAAACCATGAAATATAAAGGTGTTTGCTAGCAGCAACCTCTTCATTAGTTACAGATTTCTTTAATGTGGAATTATTTAGATGACTTTTACTTCTTCAGAGATAGTGCATATTTACTGATAATGGACTGTAGAATAGTGCATATTTACTGATTATGGTGGACTGTAGAATTGTGCATATTTACTGATAATGGTGAACTGTTCACGTCTGAGTAGACTTTTATGATAAATGTTCTGAACTGGGCAGTTTTGTCATTATGGGTGCATGCATTTTGTTTCATTGCTTACTGGAAAAATGTTCAAAACAAATTTAAAACGCCCTCTAACAACTGTAATATATTGTACAAGGAATATAATTTAGTACAATGAGGAAGGTGTATCAAAGAGCACATGTATGTTTCATATGCAAGGGGCCTATGATTTGAAAACAGCCCAAAATTAATCTTTATCTGCCACTGACAAAATGTATTTTCTCTGAATGTGGGTTTCAATACTGTTTCAATGAATGTGAGTTTCAAGGGCAGAGAAGTTTTAATGCTAAGTTTTCATTGTGAGACTGCATTGCTTTGTTTAGTAGATGACTTAGTGTTTGTGCTGTAAAATACAAAATAAAACTTTAAAATGAAGTCCAACTCATCATAGAAGTAAAGCAGTATGCACATTAGTGTTTATGGTAAATGGAGTGAAATAGCCAAGTAATGGTTCATTGGAATGGCTGCAGAGGCTCCATTCAACCATGATTTTGGTCAGGGGGGAAGGGCAGCAAACTCAGACAGGCCCAGCTGAACTATACCTCCCAACTGTCCAGATTTTCAAAGAATGAATAGATTTTTGCTTCTTATTTTTGGTTTGTTCTTCATAAAATTTGTAGTTTTCTGGCAAATCGTTTAGAAATTGTCACTAAATAATGATATACTGAGTTTCAGACTTCATAACCTTCAGAAAAATGCATGCTAAAGTAAGAACTGTTATTCTATCAACTGTCTCAATTTATACAAGAGCAATTTTTAGTACTGTTTATATGTTCCCCCAATATATTTGGCCTTGTTCAGATTTACTGCATTAACAGGTTGAGAGGTGCATGCAAATAAATTGCTTTATAGAATTAGGCATAGCCAAACCTCTGAACTGTCCCTGATTTTGACTCAAAATGTTGCTCTTCCCCCAATGATCCCTCCGCAAAATAGCAATTTTGGAAGAAAACATGGAGGGTTTATAATTAAGAAATGACTGTAATAATCCGATTACTTTTATTTCAGAAATGCATGTAGATTATTTTATTTTGTCAGCTGCTCAAGTTAGCAGTACTAATATTAAAGTATCCCTTCTTTGACAGGTTCCCAGCTGTATTGTGTGGCTATTTTATATTTTTGTATCACATTTGGTCCATTTTTCATAAAATTGTGTTTTTTGGCAAATTAGTGACAAATCACTAAAGACTGAAGTTAGAAAATAATGACAGACATTTCAGTTTCAGATTTTATACCCTTCAGAAAAGTCATACTAATGCAAGACCTATTCTTCATAGGTTCATAGGTTGGTACTAGGCTATCGGCCCTAGGGCCTATACAAGCCTAGCCATTATCTATTATCTTTCTAAGTTTATTAGAGCAATATTTAAAAATTGTCCTTATTTTTGGGCATTTGTCCCACTTCTGTGTATGGCTTTGTCCAGATTTCTTGCTCTGAGGTTGAGAGGTATGACAAATGTGTCAGGGCCATCAGTCAGCCAGAGACATTTCAAATTGTGACATACTTGTTGCACCCCACTCCACCATGTAGTGACTCTGGATGTGTCCAAGCAAGGCAAGGAGTAGTTATGCAGTGTAAATGTGCAGTTTGTCCCCCCCATCCAAGGTAGACACAAGTACTACAGTGGCTTTTCATCTGTCCTTGATTTTGCAGAAAGGTCTGGTTTCTGTCGTATTTTTGTACTGTTGATTTATGCTTATTACTGAAAGTGCCTGTTGCTCTGCAATGCTTTAATGACCATAAGGTAAGCTTGTCTGAGATTGTAAGATGCAAGTAAGCTTTAGTAAGCATACTGTTAAAGAATTACCAACATTGAAAGCCTTTCTGTTGTTGCCATGCAGAGAATACTTGACTAGATAATGTATAAGCCTTGGGTATTAAAGGACAGGATTCCATTATTTTAAAAAGCTCATTACACTTGTTGGAGACTTCCAGTCATCTTTACAGACTTTACCCGTAAACTAAACAGAATGCCAATGATCATGTGTGGTCCATAACCTGTACAGTAATCCCAGTGGCGGCTGGTGACTTCAAATCACAGGGGGGCTGCAGGAGACAGCTGAATGGGTGGGGTCAAGGGGGGGTGTGGTCAACCAGAAAGGGGAGGAGCTATGCACAAAACCACAAAAAACTAACTTTAATTAAATATGCTGCCCTGGGTGGCAAACCATCATTATGAAAGTCCAATCAAGACAAAAATAAGTGTAGAAGAATAAAAATATTTCAATGCATTGGATGCATGACAGCTTACTTAATATCTAGATGGAAACAAAAGGTTGTGAGGCATGAAAAAATAAATTACTTTTAAATACATTACTGGAATGCCAGTCAAAATCAAGTATAAGAAAACCAGAAGCACTCAACTCAAACCACTTCTCCTTGCACTGCAGTCCTAATTATAATATATTCAGCTTTATTAAAGTACCAAGTAACATGCTGAAAGTAGAAATCTATGTGATGCCCCCACTTGTAAAAATGTTTCTTATTCAAAAAGACCTGCTGCCTGACAACTTGTTTCATGGGGAAAACATGATAAAAGTAAAAATGAAAAGCAAACAAGAAACAAGCTCAAGATACATTGCTTAAAGGATTACTGTACAGGTTATGGACCACACATGATTGGCATTCTGTTTAGTTTACGGGTAAAGTCTGTAGAGATGACTGGAAGTCTCCAACAAGTGTAATGAGCTTTTTAAAATAATGGAATCCTGTCCTTTAATACCCAAGGCTTATACATTATCTAGTCAAGTATTCTCTGCATGGCAACAACAGAAAGGCTTTCAATGTTGGCAATTCTTTAACAGTATGCTTATTAAAGCTTACTTGCATCTTACGATCTCAGACAAGCTTACCTTATGGTCATTAAAGCATTGCTACTTAAAAACACAGAGCAACAGGCACTTTGAGTAATAAGCATAAATCAACAGTACAAAAATATGACAGAAACCAGATCATTCTGCAAAATCAAGGACTGATGAAAAGCCACTGTAGTACTTATGCAGTGTGTCCTCCCCATCCAAGGTAGATACAACTACTCCTTGCCTTGCTTGGACACATCCAGAGTCACTACATGGGGAGTGGGTGCAACAAGCATGTCACAATTTGAAATCTCTCTGGCTGACTGTGATGGCCCTGACACATTTGTCATACCTCTCAACCTCAAGAGCAAGAAATCTGGACAAAGCCATACACAGAAGTGGGACAAAGGCCCAACAATAAGGACAATTTTTAAATATTGCTCTAATAAACTTAGAAAGATAATAGAATAGGTCTTGCATTAGTATGAATTTTCTGAAGGGTATAAAATCTGAAACTCAAATGTCTGTCATTTTCTAACTTCAGTCTTTAGTGATGTCACTAATTTGCCAAAAAACACAATTTTATGAAAAATGGACAAAAATGTGATGCAAAAATATAAAATAGACACACAATACAGCTGCTACCTATCAAAGAAGGGACACTTTTTAATATTAGTACTGCTACCTTGAGCAGCTGACAAAATATAAAATAATCTACATGCATTTCAAGTAATCTATAACTTTAATTATTACAGTTATTTCTTAATTGTAAACCCTCCATGTTTTCTTCCAAAATTGCTATTTTGCGGAGGGATTATAAGGGGGAAGAGCAACATTTTGAGCCAAAAATTGGGGACAGTTGAGAGGTTGGCTATGCCTAATTCTATAAAGCAATTTATTTGCATGTACCTCTCAACCTGTTAATGCAGTAAATCTGAACAAGGCCAAATATATTGGGGGCACATATAAACAGTACTAAAATTGCTCTTGTATAAATTGAGACAGTTGATAGAACAGCTCTTACTTTAACATGCATTTTTCTGAAGGTTATGAAGTCTGAAACTTAGAGTGACTTCTGGCAAATCATTTAGGAATTAAAACTACAAATTTTATGAACAAACCAAAAATAAGAAGCAAAAATCTATTCATTCTTTGAAAATCTGGACAGTTGGGAGGTATAGTTCAGCTGGGCCTGTCTGAGTTTGCTGCCCTTCCCCCCCTGACAAAATAATGGTTGAATGGAGCCTCTGCAGCCATTCCAATGAACCATTATACTTGGCTATTTCACTCCATTTACCATAAACACTAATGTGCATACTGCTTTACTTCTGTGATGAGTTGGACTTCATTTGAAAGTTTTATTTTGTATTTTACAGCACAAACACTAAGTCATCTGTTAAACAAAGCAATGCAGTCTCACAATGAAAACTTAGCATTAAAACTTCTCTGCCCTTGAAACTCACATTCATTGAAACAGCATTGAAACCCACATTCAAAGAAAATACATTTTGCCAGTGGCAGATAAAGATTAATTTTGGGCTGTTTTCGAATCATAGGCTCCTTGCATATGAAACATACATGTGCTCTTTGATACACCTTCCTCATTGTACTAAAATTATATTCCTTGTACAATACAGTACACTTGTTACAGGATGTTTTAAATTTGTTTTGAACATTTTTTCCAGTAAGCAATGAAACAAACCATATGCACCCATAATGGCAAAACTGCCCAGTTGAGAACATTTATCATAAAAAAGTCTACTCAGACTTCCGCAGTCCACCATTATTAGTAAATATACACAATTCCACAGTCCACCATTTATTAGTAAATATGCACAATTCCACAGTCCACCATTATCAGTAAATATGCACAATTCCCCAGTCCACCATTATCAGTAAATATGCACAATTCTACAGTCCACCTTTATCAGTAAATATGCACAATCTCTGAAGTCAGTCATCTAAATAATTCCACATTAAAGAAATCTGTAACTAATGAAGTGGTTGCTGCTAGCAATCACCTTTATATTTCATGGTTTCATCGAAATATAAAGTGTCTGTTGCCCCTCAGGAATAAATTGTCTGTATTACATTAAAAAAATGATAAGCTAGTAATAATATTGCAAGAGGAAATGGATGGCAAACTGATAACGAACTCATAGTATCTTCACCAAGGAGAACATTCTCAGTACGGCAGCATCTACCCCTAGTGGGAGTAGAACCCACAACCTTCTGCATCAAAAGCAAGTACACAGCCTGTTGTGCTATAGTATTAACTTGGCAAAGCACTAAACTTATATTCCCCTGCAGCTCTCAGTTCCTTGTAAAATCTACTCAATACTCAACTGCATCTCAACTTCGCAGCTCAAGAAACCTGGAAAAAGCCAAAATGTATTGGGGGGGGGGTCAAAAGCCCAAAAACAGGGACACATTAAACATTGCTTGTATAATCTTGGAAAGTTGCTAGAATAAAATGTTGTGTTGCCACCATATATTTTACTGCCAAGGTCCCTGAGCAAAAAACAGTCAGAGTAACATCAGCTGCTTTGTAAAAGAGAGGAAGACTGAAACTTAAATGGCTATCATTTAGTGAATTCAGTTCTCACCATAGCTGTCAACCTCTTAGTACAAAACACCTGGACAAACCCAGTAATGAGGGAATACAGCCCTCAAACATATTCAGTGAATTCAGTTCTTGCCATAGCTGTCAACCTTAGCACAAAAACCTGGACGAAGCCAATAATGGGGGAATACAGTCCCAAAAATAGGGACAAATTTAAAATATTCATCTTATAAACTTCGAAAATTGCTAAAAAAAAAAAAAAAAGGTTGTGCTACTATGTATTCTGAAGAACATGAAGTTGGAAATTCAAATGCCAGGCAATTTTACTGCGGATAGAACAAAAACAATTTTCAGCAGAGACGCAGGGATTAAAACTGCAGACACATCTTTGTAAAATGGCAGGGCACCAGAGCAAATCCACACAAACACAGGCAGGAGATGCACACTCCACACAGAAGCCACCCCAACCAAGAATCAAACCAGAAAACCTATAGCTGTGAGGCAACAATACTTCCACCGCACCATCAATTATGCAAGGAATTAAACATTCAGAAACCTGAAGTCTGAAATTCAAATGCCTGTCAATTTTACTGCGGACAGAACAAAAACAATTTTCAGCAGAGACGCAGGGATTAATACTGCAGACACGTCTTTGTAAAATGGCAGGGCACCAGAGCAAATCCACACCAATACAGGGAGGAGATGCAGACAGAAGCCACCCCAACCAAGAATCAAACCAGAAAACCTATAGCTGTGAGGCAACAATACTATCACTGCACCATCAATTATGCAAGGAATTAAACATTCAGAAACCTGAAGTCTGAAATTCAAATGCCTGTCAATTTTACTGCGGACAGAACAAAAAAATTTCAGGAGATGCAGACAGAAGCCACAACCAAGAATCAAACCAGAAAACCTATAGCTGTGAGGCAACAATACTATCACTGCACCATCAATTATGCAAGGAATTAAACATTCAGAAACCTGAAGTCTGAAATTCAAATGCCTGTCAATTTTACTGCGGACAGAACAAAACCAATTTTCAGCAGAGAATTAAAACTGCAGACACATCTTTGTAAAATGGCAGGGCACCAGAGCAAATCCACACAAACACAGGCAGGAGATGCAGACTCCAAACAGAAGCCACCCCAACCAAGAATCAAACCAGAAAACCTATAGCTGTGAGGCAACAATACTACCACCGCACCATCAATTATGCAAGGAATTAAACATTCAGAAACCTGAAGTCTGAAATTCAAATGCCTGTCAATTTTACTGCGGACAGAACAAAACCAATTTTCAGCAGGGATTAAAACTGCAGACACGTCTTTGTAAAATGGCAGGGCACCAGAGCAAATCCACACAAACACATGGAGGAGATGCAGACTCCACACAGAAGCCACCCCAACCAAGAATCAAAACAGAAAACCTATAGCTGTGAGGCAACAATACTACCACTGCACCATCAAATATGCAAGGAATTAAAATTCAGAAACCCTTAAGTCTGAAATTCAAATGCCTGTCAATTTTATTTAACATTTTTAATCAGGACAGTCTGACTTGGAACAAATAAACAATTTTCAGCAGAGGCCCAGGAAGAAATAATGCAGACATGTCTTTGTAACATGGGAGGACACAAAAGCAAACCCACACAAACACAGGGAGAAGATACAGACCCCACAAAGAAGGAACCCCAGCCAAGAATCAAACCCAAGAACCTGCAGCTGGGAGGCAACAATGCTACTACTACACCATCAAATATCAAGCATTGCAACATTTACAAACCACAGATATTATGAGGAACAGATCAGATCGAATATGAGGCAAAAATCTGAAATTTTTTTACAAATGGTGGTGGGTAGGGAACTCAAGTCTTTAACACCTGCATACAGGGTACAGGGTTCAAGCCTGAGGCATTCCCTACCACACCACCATAAGCACCTGGGGCATTTTCACACACACACACACACACACACACACACTGTAAATTAAAAAGCACAAACTCCAGTAAAGCATAAGCACCATACAAATAAACATTGTAAATTAAAAGGCACCTTACCTGAATATATCCAGCTAACGTACATCCTTCCCGCGCAATACTGAAAGACCCGCGAGATCCTAATGCTCCTGCCCGACGAGATCCTAATGCTCTTTCGACGAGATCCCTAATGCTCTGTCCCGAGTCCCTGCTCTGCTGCTGCTCTTGCAGTCCGGACGTGACCCATAATCCTGGCGAGTCTGTGCACTGTAAAAGTGCACAGACGTCTCCTTGTGTCCCCCTATGGGGACGGCCGGACTGCCTTGAGCATGCGTATAGACTGACAGTAGTCGGGACTCTGTCTATGCGCATGCGCGAAGTCCGTGAATTTCGAAACATAATTTTTTTTTTATTTTTCATTTTTCTTTCTCATTTTTTCTTTCTCTTTTTTATTTTTGAGGGGGCTGCAGTCCGGCAGCCCTATGCCACGAGCCGCCCCTGAGTAATCCTTTAAGCAATGTATCTTGAGCTTGTTTCTTGTTTGCTTTTCATTTTTTACTTGCATGTTTTCCCCATGAAACAAGTAGATAGTTGTCAGGCAGCAGGTCTTTTTTGGATAAGAAACATTTTTACAAGTGGGGGCATCACAGAGATTTCTACTTTCAGCATGTTACTTGGTACTTTAATAAAGCTGAATATAAATTATAATTAGAAATGCAGTGCAAGGAGAAGTGATTTGAGTTGAGTGCTTCTGGTTTTTCTTGTACTTGATTTTGACTGGCATTCCAGTAATGTATTTAAAAAGTAATTTATTTTTTCATGCCTCACAACCTTTTGTTTCCATCTAGATATCAAGTAAGCTGTCATGCAGTCAATGCATTGAAATATTTTTATTCTTCTACACTTATTTTTGTCTTGATTGGACTCTCATAATGATGGTTTGCCACCCAGGGCAGCGTATTTACTTAAAGTTAGTTTTTGTGGTTTTGAGCCTAGCTCCTCCCCTTTCTAGTTGACCCCACCCCTTCCCCTTGACCCCACCCATTCAGCTGTCTCCTACAGCCCCCCTTTGATTTGAAGTCACCAGCCGCCACTGGTGTAGACGTTTAATTTTGGAACTGTTAGAAGAAATATTATGCCACTTATCAACTGCAGTGGTACACATGCTCAGTTTTGCTTGAGAAAAAATTATTTAGTGAGCAGTCTCTATTCTGTTAAGTGGGTCTTGTAGCTCTGCTTAGCTCCCCTGTAAAATTTTGAAAGTATGGAGAGCAGGATTAAGGGGCCAACCAGCTTTCCCTTACTTAACCATATATCTAATATACTGTACATCAAGGTTTTACACTGTGACATAGAGGTTGATGGTTATGAATGCTAAGGTGCATATTAACTCTGCTTCCTTATTTTGTTTTAACAGAAGTATGTACCTTATTTTTATTTATGCAGGTGTGAAACGAGCAGAATAGGCACCCTTTCGCAACTTCTATCATTTAAAGATGGCATCACAAGTTTTGCCCTGAGTTTTCTGTTGGTTCCTTGAACCTTTCAAATTTAAAATAAAAAATAATCCCCACATAATGGCGCTACTCTAATTTGCTTTAAAATGGTCTCTAATTGATCACTTTGGAGTGTATATTGAACTCTAAATTGTAACCTCCAGAAGAATAAGGTAGCTATGATCTCTCACATAGTTTTGACCTAAGCTACATTCAAAAGTCTTTCTGCGAATGCATGGTGAAACAGAAATCACTGTTGATGTCTTATGCAAACTTCATGAGGTTTATGGTGTGGTGAAAGGGAGGTATGTATAGTAAAGCATTGCCAAAACTGAGATCTGATAAGGATAAGAGGAGGTACATCTTTGGTAACTGCTAGTATGTAATGCCATTGGTGTTGGTAACACTCAGCTGATAAAACTTTCCCAGACTACTGGTCACAGCTCCATTTCATTCAAAGCACATCCCCACTCCCTCCATTTAATTACTTGCTGTGTAGAACAACGAGGTAATAAGCACGGTCTTCAAGCTGCCTAGTAAAAAAACTGTTTATTTCGTAGCAACAATTGCTATGCAATTTTCATTTTTATTCTTTTTCATTAATTGAGTTTTATCCCTTATCTACCAATCTAAGTGAGATTTTTAACTTTTTCTTTTCCTTTTGTACTGGGCTCTGATCTACCCTTTCAGGTACTGATTTTCTTTTCTTTTGTAAATGTTCATGTGGTAGACCTGTTCCTCCTCCTGGCAGATGTATTAAATGCTTATACTGCTTGGGAACACAACGCGATACCTGAAAGTTCAGCAATCGCACCAAACAACGGCACCTTTAAGGCTTTCTTTTTTTGCTCTCTCAAAAATGGGCCACATTAGAAAGAGCACATTGTTCCCCTTCTTAGTCTCCCTTCTCTGTTTCTGCTCCATCCCTAAACCTAAAAACATACCTAAATAATCAGAAACCCAAATGATGGCGGATTCATTTTGCTTTAGATTTGTCTTCTGCTCTGCTAGTCCTGGCTGAAGAAACTTCCTCTCTGGAATAATCTTGCCCCAAAGTCATTTGTGTAAGATTCTGGTGGTGTTGAAGGGGAGTCTTTCAGATGTCCACCTGTAATGGTAGTAGAGCCGACAGATGCTCCTTTTGACGAAACACAAGTCCAATTGAGTTTGAAACCTGCAACCCTTTCTAACTTTGCAGGAGCTTGTAGGCTTCTTCCCTGATATAATTAGTTGACTTCTACATTGTTATTTTGATCCCAGCTGGTTACAAGGCTGCACTGTTTTCACCTTGGTCTATAGATGTTAGGAAATTGTTAGGCTTTCTTTCTTGTGCATTTTTTCTCAGGCCGCAGGATTTCTGCTACTGGTTACAGTCATTGATACTGGCATCAATTTTTCTGGCACCCTTGTCTTTTTTTTTTTTTTTCAGGTGTCAGTTTTTCTGACACCATCTTTTCTGGCATCAGTTCAGACATTTCTGCCAGTACCGCACCAGACTTCTGTTCTGCTGGCATTGCCAGTTTTGGCATTATTGACCACAACTAGCATGTTGTTCAACACTGCATCTTCTGGCTTTGGTTCCTCTGTTAACCTTTCAAATGCCAGTGGCCCTGTCATTAGAGGTGCCTCTGCCAGTCTGACATGTATCAAGAACCCTGTCTCAGTCACAAGCACAGGTAGCACAGGAGTTCAGTAGTAAGCTGTCTACCTCACAGCTCCAGGGTTTGCGATCAGTCCTTACCACCAGTTAGTCTCTGTGAAATTTTGCACATTTTCCCTTTGAATTCCTTTTTTTTTTTTTTTCACTAGGTTATCCAGTTTCCTCTCGCCTCCCAAAAATGTTATGTTTGTCTGCAGTAAATTGCTCAAATATGTTTTATTTATCTTTGCCTTCATGGTGTAAGGTGTGGTGTAAAAGGGTCTGAGAAAGACCAGTTCTTTACCCAGTTAACAAATAATTAACTGAATGAATGAATAAATAAATGCTTCTAGATCTAGTTTTCAGGCTGTACTTAGATCCTTAGTTTAGAATTCATTTTTAAACCATTATTTATACATTTGTTAACCGGGTGATTGTGCCAGTGCAAAGATGCTTTCCAGGCACGATCTAGGCCATTTAGAAATATCAAGTTAAAGCACACTGAGATAAAAGAACTGATACAGAAAGCAAAACGGTGTTGTAGCCAGTTACAGTGTGCTGGGGTGCGAAGAGAAACGGTAGCAATGAATTGGGAAACTACATCACTAGAGACTGAGCTTTGAAATTCTGTCTACCTCCAGGCTTCTGTTCTGTATATAGATGTTCGTATTTCACTGTTTCAGTCATCACATATGGGTTATCCCTGCCAGGGTAGCATTCGGCCGGCACGAATACCACAGACTTAGTATTTCTGCGTCTGTTTCTGTCGCTTGAGGACTGACGTCAGGTCATCAGTAGTATAAGGCAGCCGGTGCCATTACATTAGTCTTTCTTGCCATGGAGCCCAAAGTAGAAGCAGTTTGCACGAGTGCCGGTCGGCCGCTACCTGAGTTTTTGTCTACAGAATTGAAGTTGAAATCTTCTAAAGCTAAGTACCCCAATTGGGGATCCTTTTTTCTTGCACCAACCAATGTCAGAAAAAGTTAATAATTGTCTTGCCTGTGGAAAACAAATACCACACTGAAACTTCCACTCTTAATGCATCAGTTGTTTAGGCCCAGACCACGATGTTCCTCGTTGTCGCTTCTGTGCTTTGTTCAGTGCCAGAACTATCTATCATCGGGCCCTTATTGTACCCAGATATTTTTGCTTACAGTCCTCTACTTCCGATATGGCTTCAGTAAGACGTCCGACAGCAGAACTTCCAAAAAAAGTAAAGATAAAGACAGAGACAGACCGCACAGGTCCAAACCTACCGACGACACTTCCGTTAAGCTAATTGTCAGTTCTCCAGTACTCAGTGAGGCGCTTTTGCAGCCCCTGATGCCTGCTTCTTTTGATTCGCAGGCTGCTACCGAGACCCTTTCGGAGTCCGGTATGCTGCAAAATTCTTCTTCGACTAAGGATCCTGTGGTCATCTCTACCTTGAATGGGTCCGGAGTCGCTGAGCAGGCACCGGCTTCTGAGGAAGTTCTTTGCACTACCGATTCTCGACACAAACTGACGTAGTCTTTCGTGACTACCATTCTTTTTAAAACTACTGAGATTCTTAGGCCCAGGGTACAAACCACTCCCAAGAAACAGATGACCCACTCTCACGCGCCTGCTACCTTGCCTCAGCCTCAAATGCTTAAAATGCTTAAAATGGTGGAAGGCATTATCATGCTGATCAGGGGAAGCCAAGCTACCCCTCCAAAAGTAAAAGAGGTCTGTTCACTGTAGTTTTGTCTGAACAAGAGTCAGATGAATCTGATGCATCTGAATATGAAGACATGCAACCCCTCTCCACTTATGAGGATTCTGATGCAGAGGATCCCATTCCTTCAGCCTCTTCCCCCAGAGGATTTTTCCTTTGGAGGAACCCTGCATACCTTAAGGGAGCATTTCCAGTGGGAGAGTCAGGACTACCCTCGGTCTAAAAAGAGACTCGGGGAATTCCTAGGTCTTCAACACAGACCCCGGCCATCCCCAAAGTCCTGGATGTTGTGGAGGATGTTTTCTCGAATCCAGCTCAACTCCTGATGCCCTTCCTCCTGCTCCCAGAAAACCACACAGGTACTATAGAGTCCCTGACTCGTACAAATATCTTTTTTTTTAAAAAATCCTACAGCTGACCCTGAGGTCATTTCTCAAGGGCCAAAAGGGATTAAAGCAACCTCTTGTAAGAATCCCACCCCCTCAGACAGGGACTCCTGAGTATTGGACAGATTGGGTAAGAAAGTATACACCTCAGCTACTCTTGCTATCAGTGTACTAAATTGCCAGTTCCATATGCTGAAATTTCAGCAACATACCTTGGAACTCCTTAAACAAAAAATGTTTTCTTTTCCTGCTTGGGCTGAATCTAAAGATTTATAAGAGTAAATACATTCTGCAAGTCAAGTAACTAAACACACCTTGCACTGTGGTTTTGACGCCCTAAAAGCTTCTTGCAGGGCAGCAGTCACTGGATCTGTCATTAGAAGGCATACATGGCTTAAAGAACAGGCCCTGCCAGACCATGTCAAATCTAAATCGTTGGATGCCCCTTTGCACAAAGATAATTTTATTTGGCACCAAGGCGGAAGAGGTCTTAAAAAAAGATGGAAGAAAAAGCAAAATCTATGCAAACAGTTAAGGATTTCTTGCAGGTCCAGCCCTCTAGGTTTAGCAAGCATTGTCCCTCCAAACACTGGTCCTTTCCTGCTCCCAGTAAAGTGACCCAGCTTAGGCCCCATGGAAGAAGACCCCCCCACACACAGCATCCCTAGGGAATGCAGAGATTTAAGCAGTGGGCTGCCTCCACTTCAAACCCAGGGAGTCCTAAGCCACCCCCTTATGGTAAGAACTCACAATTACTCACCTCTTCCACCCCCTCCCTCTGCCCACCTTCACTTGGCTCTAGGAGGAAAACTTTCCTTTCACTCGAGCACCTGGACATCCATTACCAAGGACCACTGGGTTCTGAACATTGTGGAAATACCTACGCTTTAGGGCAGGTTCTCCTAGGTAAGTACTAGGCTATCTGCCGAAGGGCATATGTAAGCCTAGCCAGAATGTGTTCGCTTTCGCCGCCCCCTTTTCTCTCAACACTTTCAGTTCTCTGCACTTCACTTTGGCTTATCTACTGCTCCCAGAGTTTTCACAAAATGTCTGGCTCTGGCCATTGCCTTTTGTAGACAGAAATCCAAACGGGTGCCCACCCAAAGGATAATCTTCCTGGGAGCAAGTCTGGACACAGCTTCCCAGATGCCATACCTTACTCCAGAGAAACAAATTTTCCTGACCGCCTACTTTCAACTAGCCAGAAGGTCCCAGCTAACTGCAAGGAAGATCTTGCAAGCTCTGGGGTTCATGGCATCTTGCATGCTACTCACTCGATATGCCAGACTGCATATGAGGAAACTTCAATGGTACCTAAAGAGCCTTTGGTGCCAGCACTCTCAAGACCTGGAAACTCTTCTACCTATAATTCCTTGCCTCAGAAAAGATTTCCTTTGGTGGGCAACAGCATGCTCCCACAACAAGGGAATGCCTTTCTCCCCACCCCTCGCCGCCCAGACCCTCACCACAGACTCATCAGACTACACTTGGGGTGCACATCTGGACAACAGGTGCATACAGGGCCAATGGCCTTCAAGGAGTATACTCCTTGAAGGCGGTTGCCGAAGCGCTAGAGGTACAATATATTGGTGTTTTAAGTGGATTCTTTGTCTGTGGTCTTCAGTTTTATCTTTTCTTTTTGGTTTGTGCAGCATACAGGGCCAATGGAGCTCGCAGCAAATCCCTCTGCACATCAGTCAAAAAGAGATGATGGCTGTGCAGCGTGCCGTGATAGCTTTCAAGCCCCTTCTCTCTCTCCAGGGGCTCTCCTGATCAAAACAGACAACACCACTGTGATGTGGTACATCAACAAGCAGGGAGGGACTCACTCCTACCCTCTGCAGGCTGGCCATGACCCTTTGACACAGCCTCTGCCATGCACTTACACCTGTTAGCACAATTCCTAACGGGCTCTCTCAACACTCTGGCAGATGAATTAAGCAGAAATCTTCTGGACCCACATGAGTGGCAACTCAACAGAAGTACCTTCAACCTAATAACTCAGAAATGGGGAACTCTGAAGGTAGACCTCTTTGCCTCCCACACCAACCATCAGCTCAGCAAGTTCTGCACCAGGGAGCATCACTGCATGGCTTGGAAAGTGGATGCCCTATCCTTCCCCTGGGTCAATCTGTCGGTCTATGCCTTTCCTCCCCTACCTCTCATCCCCAGGGTACTGCTCAGACTAAGGGAGGAAAAGCCAAGGACCATTCTTATAGCTCCAGACTGGCCCAGGCAGCACTGGTACCCCTTGCTGCACAGCCTGTCCTCACTACTCCCATGGCATCTTCCTCGTATTCCAAACCTCCTGACCCAGACGGAGGGGAAATTCATGCATCCCCAATTGCAGACACTCAGTTTGGCAGCTTGGCTTATTCTCTAACCCCGAACCAATCAGCCAACCTCAGTAAACAGGTTCTGGATGTTATTCTGGATGTTATCTGTGAGGCCAGACGTCCTAACACCAGAAAGTCTTCTACTGATAAATGGAAAAGGTTCTGCACCTGGATCCAGGCTAAGGGAGCCAATATGGCACAGCCCTCCATCCCTCTCATCCTGGATTACTTAGCTGACCTACTGCACAGTGGCCTTTCGTTCTCCTCTATGCCTCAAAGGCATCCTATTTTAGAAACTTTTGCGAAAACTGAGAGTGAATTACTTAGAATTGATGTTTCCAAAGCCACTTTTTATAATTGAAGTTGAAATTAATTTTCGGCGCTTAATGAGTTAAAGGCCAACACTAATTTGGTTTTTCGCCCTGCTGATAAAGGTGGGTCGATTTTGTTGTGCTTGACTCTGCTTACTATAATTCAGCTATGTTATCAATGCTGAATGATTCAGCTACATATGATTGCATTACTAATGTGGATTTGAAAAGAATTGTTAGTGGTGTACATGAAAATCTTTGTTTTGTTAATGGAAAATGATATAGATAAGAACACCTATGACTTTATGCTGGTAACTGAAACTTACAACATTTGTGGCCTTCCTAAGGTCCACAAATCTTTTTGTAATTCACCTTTTCCCCCAATAGTCTCAGGTAGAGGCTGTGCCACAGAATTTATTTCCATCTTTATAGAGCATCACCTAAAAAAGCCTTTGGAAAAGACTGAGGCAGTACTTAGGGATACTGAACATTTTTTTAGGTACCCCGGGTAACTGTGCAAGAGAACATGGTGTTTTTTCTGAGCAAACTCTGCTTGTTACTATGGACATTCGATCTTTATTTACCATTATACCATGTGAAATGGGCATAACATATTGTAAAGATTTTCTTACTACCAATACTGATTGTTCATTAGAATTGATTTCCATTGGTGTTCTAATGCATTTGGTTCTACAGAATGTTTTGTCTTTTCGGCTTTTCCCGGTTAGGGTTCGCCACAGCAGAACTCCTGTCCGCTAATGATTGGCAGTAGATTTTTATGGTGCCATGTTGCCAGCCCGACGCCCAACCATCAGTGAAGGCACGCCCATTCACGCATGTCTTTTTGAGGCCACTCTACTGCTGGGAGGACATGCCGACTCCACACAGAAGGCACTCCAGCCGTGAATCAAACAGGAGAACCTCTTGCTGTGAGGCAACAACACTACCGCTGTACCACTAATGTTTGTTTATTTAATGACATACTTTTTAAGCAGAAGGTGGGTGTGGCTGTGGGGACTCCCTCTGCTAAGTTATGCCAACCTAGTGTTGGCAGAATGGGAGCGCGGGGTAGTCCTTTTCCACGCAGCTGTTCTACTACAGACGTTTTGTGGACCATATTTTTATTCTGTGGGAGAGTTCAGAAGTTGATCTGTTGAACTTTGTTCACTACATGGAAACTTCCAGTAATTTGTTTTACATTTGCTCTGCATTATTCAATTACCACTATAGATTTTTTGGATGTAAGGATCAAAGTGGTTAATGGAGTGATCAATAGCTCCCTTTTTAGAAAACCTTGCAGGAAAAATATGTTCTTACAATTTAACAGTATGCACCCTAGGCACATATTCAGTAATATTACCAAGAGTCAGTATCTTAGAATGTCACGTTTACATACTGATGCTACTGAATTTTATGAAGCTGTGCATGTTTTACATGATGATGTTTTGGCTAGAGGTAATAAGCAGCATGATTTGAACGTCTGTTATAATAATGTAGCTTCTATGAGGTCAACTAGAGGTAAACCTTTTTTTAGTCTCTCCAATATGTCTAAGCAATCTTTGGATAACAACTTGACTAGCAATAAAACCTGACTTTCCTTGACTTATGGTAACAATTTGCAACAAGTATGTCATACTGTTAATAAGCTTAACATCAGATCTAAGGTGGGTGATGAGCTTAGATGTTAAGTTGTCTATCTCGCCTTCATTCTTGCTGTTTGGGATCGGAGCTGATCCTCTGCTCCGACTCGGCCATCTTCATTAGCTCGAGAGCTGTTTACTGGCTCAAAGCTACCCCTTATCCCATGATGTCTAGCGAAAGCTACCCAGATCTTGTTTGCCGCTTCAGCTACGAGGTGTGTCGTTTCTGGCTCAGGCTTGTATACTTTTGTATATTTAGATTTGTTAAAACTAGTGTATACTTCCCCTTATAGTTTTATTCTCTGTGGGTGTTGTTTGTGGACGTCGCTTCTTTCCGCAGCCCCTTTTTTCTTAAGAACTCGTTTAAATTAGAGAGTTCTCCACTCCCCCCCCCTCCTTTAAGACAGCCTTTTACCTTAAAGGCTCTCCTTCCCTTCCTTTTTACTGTATTAAAAAAAAAAAAACTGTTGTGTTCGTTTTAATAGTGTAGAGATTTTTTGTCTGTATTGTGGTACTTGGACTGTGTGTAGTGGTAGTCATGTCCAAGGATACATACATTTCTGGCTTCAAAAAGTGTGACTCATGCTGTCAGAAAATGTCTCCTACAGATGGGCACACTAGTTGCGTTTATTGTTTGGGTGCTATTCACCTGCAGGACTCTTGTTCTATTTGCCACGCCTTTAGTCCAAGGGTCCTGCAGGAGCGCAAAAACAAATGAATCCTTTGGGGTTTATTGAAGCCTCAGGATTCACTGGCAAAGAGTTCTCAGCCAGTGAAATCCCCTAAATCTGTCAAACCATCGGCTCCACCTTCGGAGCCGACTCCTGTACTGGAACAACCAAGTATGTCTGTTCCGGCTGGCACCGACAAGACAACTCTGGCTCCATCAGATGTTTCGGAGCCGTCACGGAGACATAAAGAGACTGAGGTCCCCTTCTTTAGAGTCCATCCACTCGGTGCCTCTGTCACCATTACACCATCAATACAAAGTGAACGTAGCCACCATTCTTCACATTCGTCTCGATCCTCTAGGCTTTCAGATCATGATGTGGAGAGAGTAGTAAGTGGGTTGCTTAAGTCACAGGCACTAGCTAAATTACTATCCAGCCCACCTCAACAGGTATCTGCTCCAACCGCCTCTATTTCCATTCCTCCCCCTACTCCATTGAGTTCGGAGCCGGAGTTTGTTGGTGTGCGGGTAGTGGAACCGTCGGCTCCGATCTCCATCTCTCCTTCGGCTTCGATTACCTCGATTGCTCCTTCTATCGAGGAATCTGGATGCCAGGGCTCTCTCGTCAGTTCCGAAGGGGGGAGTGACATCGGACCCTTGTCTGACCCCGTTCTCCCCCTCAGAGCTTCAACGCAGGTGAGCTCGGCTCCAACATCGGCCTCGGAGCCGTCGCCCTCGGCGCGGCGAAAGATTCCTATTTCTTTGGAACTGGAGCTTTCTCTGCCTCGAGGTCGGGACGCCTTCAAGGTCAAGCGGAATGTGCTGTCCCCCAAAACAGCTCCATCGGCTCCGTCCCCAATAGTGTCTGTGCCAACCTCTGCTCCTCCTCCAGACCCCAAACGTAGGGAACCGATGTCCCAGGACACCCCATTGGATGTTCCCTCTTCTTCCGAGGCCTCCCCTGATCACTCAGAGGAGCCCCCCTCTGAAGAAGTGCAAGAGGAAGCACATTTGACTCCCCTGAGTCACTTCAGATATAGACTTAGATGAATCGGAAGGGTCCCCGAGGTCCCCCTCTGAAGATGTTTCCTTTTTGGACATCCTTGAAATGCTTAGGCAGAGGGGGAACTGGACCTCCCTAGCCCCTACCAAGGATAAGTCTGTATTCCTGGATGCATTTGGTTCCCAACCTTCCACCTCCTGGGTTTCTCCTCCTTTCAACCCACTCATGTCTGTGGTGACTTGAAAGGCTTGGTCAGCTCCAGACACTGTGGAACCAACTCCGAGGAGACCTAACAAGTTTATTACAGCCCCCCAGGATAAGCAATTATTTCCAAAGGTGTGCCCATTGATGCCATGGTGGTAGCAGCAGCCACCAAGAAAGAGCAGAAACCTCTTTCTGTTCATTCCCCCTAACAGAGTCTCAGATGATGGACAGATACGGGAAGCGAATGTTCATAGGTAGCTACTAGGCTATTGGCCCTAGGGCCTACATAAGCCTAGCCAAATGGTACCCTGGCTTTTGCCACCCAAGAAAATTATTTTCCTGTGCCCCTGCCAAGCAGAACCACAGAAGTGATCACCAGGATGAATTTCCTATCTCCCATCCAATCATCAAGATTTTTCTTGAAGAGTGCTAATGAGGAGCTTTGTTTGATATAGATAGGTAGTTTGTTCCAGAGTATGGGAAGTCTCTGGGAAAGGAATCTGTCTCTCCAGCATGTTCTGTTTATTGTGATGACCAGGTTTAGGTCCCTAGAGCATGTAGCTCGGTGGGATTGGGATTTCTTTAAGTGGAGCATGTCCAACAGCTCTGGGTTTGACATAGCTTTGTATGTTAGGCAGAGATCGCCTCTGAGTAGGTGATATGCGACAGAGTAAAGCTGGTGTTATTTGAGACTGTCTATGTAGGGCATCTGTTTGAGGGCAGTAATCCTCTTTCTGAAGTATTTCTGTGGCCTTTCCAGTTGTTGTAGATGTATTGTGAGGTACATACCAAAAGGGGCATTGTACTCTAATGGGTCTAATGAGTGATAAGTAGAGGGGAACAATGACCTCTCTTTTTTTTTTTTTTTCCTGGATGAGAAACCTTTTGTGATGAGGTGTGCCACATAGGATTTCCTGACTACTGTGGCGATGTGATTATCAAAAGGAGAGACTACTGTCCACCTGTGTCCCAAGGTCTCTTATCACACTTTTAGTGTTAAGTAGACTACCGCCTATGTGGTAGTTCATGGGTACAGAGTTTTTACCAAAAGGGATGACGATGCACTTCTTAGCATTGAGCTTGAGGTCATGGCTTTGACACCAGGCATCTGTCTCGGTGAGGCCCTTTTGTAGGATGTCCACATCGTTAGGAGTTTTGATTATGGCTCCTAGTTTGCTGTGATCTGCGAACTTTGTTAGCCAAAGACCTTCTGTGTTAGCCTGTATTTCAGAGAAGTAGATACCAAACAGGAGAGGACCTAGGACTGAACCCTGTGGTACTCCACTTGTCACTGATCTGAAGTTGGATTTAGAGTCTGCTACTTTCACAGTGTGGATCACAGTGAGCCAGTTGGCAACCCATCTTGTGACATAAGGATTTATACCTAGTTTAGTGAGTTTATCTATAATTCCAGAGTGGGAGATGAAGTTGAAAGCTTTGGCGAGATCTAGATAGGCTGTATGAACCACATTACCCTCATCTAAGGCACTGGTGACTGTCGCCAATCAGGTTTAAGAGACATGATCTGCCTTTTACAAACCCGAACTGGGTAGGTCCAGAGTTTGGAGATTACCAGTGTCATTGTTTGTAAGTTCCATGATGATACGTTCCATAGCCTTGCAGAACAGGCTCATCAGGCTAATGAGGCAGTATTTCCCGGGATCCGTGGTGGCTCCCCCTCTGTGGAGTGGAATAACCGTTGCTGTGCACCATTCAGTGGGCACAAAGCCTGAGGTGAGGCTATGATTGAACATGGTACTTAGGTGGGGTATAATATAATAATATATACTATATATAATATAATATAATAATAATAATAATAATAATATAATAGCAATTTTTGTATAAATGACTATACCACATACACCTAATGTAAACTTGTCTCAAATAATGTTACAGATGAATTTTTATATTTAGCCACAGACACATATGCTAAATAATATTCATATATTCTGCCTCTATACAATTTTACCTCCACACAAAGAATCGTACATTACATTTATTTAAAGACAGGAGACTGTGTATTGTAATCTGCCTTTTAAGAATGTTAACATTCCACCTTCCTCATTACCTTTTTCTACTTTAAAATGTAAATTTAAAATGTGAAATGTAAAATTTAAAATGTAAAATTGTAACTGCAAGTGATGTTTCTTATACTCTGTATATAACTGCTCATATGATATGATGTTCTGTAACCTTTCTTGGAGCTTTTCTCCCCAGGCCTCCACTGAAAATGGTTTTCTTACCAAATTTCAATCAATCAATCAATCAATAAATAAATAAATACTTGTAATAAATACTGGTTTGCTTCAGCGACCTTCTCGATGAGGTCCCTGAACTATCTGTCATTTTACTCGTCTTCAAAGAAATCTCCTGAAAGAGCTTGGAGATGCCCTTCAAGATCCTACAGATGAGGAAGTACAAGCCAAAGTAGCTTCCCAGCTGGTGACTCTTAATTCCATAGTCAACTCCTCCATGAGTCTGATTTCCTATGCAGCCGATGGGAGCAAGCAGAGCCGCTGGCACAGGTGTGGCCCTCAGGAGACATGATTGGATGTGGCTGTATCAGTTTGCGGAACCCTTTCAAGCGTCCTTCACCGATACTCCCTTTGATGGATCCTTGCCTGACACATGTGGTGATTTTTCCTCCAGAGGCAGAGGGGGAAACAACAACAGACGCTGCCCTCGTGGCAGAGGGCTCTGCAGAACCAGGGTGACAGAGAATCCTTCTCTGGCAAGCCCTTTCTGCATCCCTGAAGGGTTGCTCGGCTGCTCACCTCTGGAGGCAGTCGGAGGAAGACTTTCGCTGTACCCAAAAGCCTGGCAAAATTTAACAAGAGACAGATGGGTACTATCCATTATATCCGGAGGTTACAAAATTCCCTTTCATCAATCCCCCTTACAGTCAAAAAAGGCCCTTCCAGATGTTCCACCCAATCTGAGGGAGCAAGCAGTCATAGAAGTTTCAAAACTGCTAGAAAAAAGAGCCATTCAAGAAGTCCTCACAGACCAGCTCGGATCTGGAACTTACTCGAGATTCTTTTTGGTACCAAAAAAGACAGGGGACTGGAGACCGATTCTGGATCTCAGCAGATTAAACAAATCTGTACAAAGAGAAAAGTTTTGGATGGTCACGCTACAGTCCATTCTACCCTTTCTGGGTCAGGACAATTGGATGTGCTCGATAGATCTTCAGGATGCGTACTACCATATCAAGATTGGACAGACGCTCCAGGAGATTTCTTTGCTTCCGGGTAGGGGCCAGTCATTAACAGTTCAGAGCTCTGCCCTTTCGTGTCACCTCAGCCCCCAGGGTGTTCACCCAAGTGTATGGCAGTAGTCACGGCTCACCTGAGGCATCAAGGATTCCAGGTGTTTCCATATCTAGACGACTGGCTCCTTACTGCTACCTCCAGGCATCAACTCTGTAAATCACATCATGCACTCAACTAGGCATCACAATAAATTTCGAAATATCTGCCTTGTTGCCCTGTCAGTCTATCACTTACATAGAAGCAGAATTAAACACAAGGGAAATGTTTGCAAGATTACCACTGGAAAGAGTTTCCACAATTCGTCAAGTGTTAATCCTAATGCAGAGCAAAAGGATTCAAGTCAGATATGTCCTTCAAGCTCTGGGCTCCATGGCAGCTGCCATTCTTCTAGTTCCATTAGCGCGTTTCCACATGAGAATTCTTCAGTGGCTTTTCACGCAGTGGTCCTTTCAGGAGCTTCCCATGTCTCACATGATCCTGATTACAGAAACATGCAAAAGGCACCTGTCTTGGTGGATGGACTCCTTTCTAGTGTCTCAGGTCAGACCTTTCATACAGCCTCCACCGGTAGCCACAGTGACCACGGACACCTCCCTGATAGGGTGGGGGGGGCATTATCTGGGCAGGACAGTCCAAGGCACTTGGCAACCTCACGAGTACCATCTGCACATCAATGTTCTAGAAATGAGAGACGTGCTTCTGGCATTGCAAGCCCTTCAAGACTCTCTTCCTTCTGGGACCATTGCAGTTCAAACAGACAACTTGTCAGTGGTGTGGTACATCAACAAACAGGGTGGAACCAGGTCCTACCCCCCTGTGTCGAGAGGCACTCGGACTGTGACAACGAGTGATTTTCCTCCCAACATTTTCTGATTGCGACGCACATTCCTGGGAGATCCAACGTCATAGCGGACAGATTCAGCAGAGTTATTCTCATGCCTTATGAGTGGTCTCTGAATCAGGAAGTTGCGGATCTTATCTTCCGCAAATGGGGACAGCCTTGCTGCGATCTATTTGCCACCCCTCTCAACAGCAAATGCAGCAACTACTTCTCCCTTCTTCCGCTTCCAGGTCACATACCCAGAGACGCTGTAGTCCACGATTGGCCTCAGGGACGTCTTTATGCTCCCCCCCCCCCGTATCTCCGAATATCAAGACTCATACAGAAAGCAAAATCGTTGGGTTGCAAAATGATCCTCATTGCCCCTTATTGGCCTCGACAGATATGGTTTCCGTTCCTGCACTCCTACCTTGTCTATCAGCCCTGGATTCTGGACCAGATTCCAGATCTTCTGATTCATCAATCAGGCGGGTTGCATACACTTTTTCTGGTTGCTATCACTTCAGCTAGGTGTGTCTCAGAACTTCGAGCACTATGTGTTTGTCCTCCTTACCTGGTGTTTCACAAGAACAGAGTTTCTCTGAGGACCAATCCATCTTTTTTTCCTAAAGTCTGCTCAGAGAACAATTTAAATCAAGCCATAGATCTCCCAGTATTCTTTCCCAGTCACAGCAACAAGGCAGAATACAAGCTCCACCAGCTGGATGTTCCAGACAATTGTGTTTTTACCTTCATAGAACTAAAGAACTAAGAAAGTCAGACCGGTTATTTCTCTCTTATGCCTTCAACAAACAAGGCCTCCCAGTTTCCAAGGTGACCTTATCCAGATGGTTATCTAATACTATTACATTTATTTACCAGTTATGGAATAAAGAGTTACCAGCTAAACCAAAAGGTCATTCTACCAGGGCATTAGCCACCTCCATAGCTTTTCAGTCTAGGTTGCCAATAGATTCAATCTGTGCAGCTGCTACGTGGGCAAACCCTCATACCTTTATCTCTCATTACAAGGTGAATATGATCTCCTGGAGCAGAGCTGACTTTGGTTCCACTGTTCTGAAAAGTCTGTTCCAATGAGCCATCCAGGATATTAGGTGCTAGGGACGTTGTCCCAAACAGCAAGAACGAAGGCGAGATAGGCAACTTAACATATAGAAGTTATGTACCTACCATAACTTTCCATGTTAGTTGTCTTCATCTCGCCTTCCTTCTTGCGTCCCTCCCTCCTTCCCCCGTCCTAGTGGACTGAGAGGAGTTCTTGTTTTCACTGGCTGAGTATTTTTTTCCTTATTGCTCTTCTGACCAGGTTTTTCATAACCTGTTCTATAATTAGATGTATTGAACAACCAGTTTTTTAGATAACTGGTTTTCACAACTTATGTCTGGGATTAGCTATTACAAATGAGATCTGGGTAGCTTTCACTAGGCATCATGGGATAAGGGGTAGCCTCGAGCCAGTAAACAGCTCTCGAGCTATTGAAGATGGCCAAGTTGGAGCCGAGGAACAGCTCCGATCCCAAACAGCAAGAAGGAGGGCAAGATGAAGACAATTAACATGGAACATTATGGTAGGTGCATAACAATTTATCTCTTAAGACAGCTTTGCTACAGATCTACATTTAAATCTACCATTTGCTTGGATATAACAGCACTTTTCCATGTAGAAGTTGCAAGGCTTGTTGCTATATTTCCACAAGGTTTGTTTTTCAGCATCCGGTTCATGACATTTTGTTTAAACTTACTTTTTATGCTGATTGTAAGTCACATGGTTTGGTGTATTTGACTAGATGTAAATATTGTACCTCATTCTATGTGGGGAAAACTATCAGAATGCTTAAGGAATGAATTCTCCAACATATAGGTGATATTAGACGTAGTAATGTGCTCAATGCCCTAGCAAAGCATATTTTTAATTTTCCTGGACATGATTTTGATTTTATTGCGCTGCAAATAGTGTGTCCAAATAAAAAATGTGGTGATTTTAACAATAGGCTAGAGACCGTACAAACTAAATTGATTATTAAATTGCAGGCTGACAAGCAGCCTGGTCTTAATGCATTTGTGCCTTTAAAACCAGCTCTTTAAAATCAATTATTGGTGTATACTACGTTTTTTATGTGCTGATTGTTTAATTGTTTGACTGTTTGGCAGATTGCATTATTTATTTAAAGGCCTTGTTTTAATGTTGTATTTTATGGATCTGATGAAGCACACTGTGTGTGAAAGCGCTTATCCTGTTTATTAAAGATTTTTCCAATCTTCAGCCTGGTGGATGCCTGATTGTTTGCTGCAACTCTCAAAACATCATACATGGAACTAAGAAACCAAGTAAAAAAAAAATGGTCAAACCAGATAATGTCAACTATCATAACATACAGAAAAAACATCCAAACAATACCCACACATTCTGGTCTGCCATCAACAACATTCTTTTACCCGGTAAAGCCAGTACACCCCCCCCCCCACCACAACAAGCACTAATGAAAACCTAACCACACAGTTCAATAGGTATTTCACTAAATCAGTTCTTGCCTTAACCAAATAGCAACCTTCTTCTATCCTCCCTACATTATGTGATGCAAATAATAACTATTCCTTCTCTCTGCAACCTGTACCTATTGACGCAAAAAACTACTAAAAAAACAAAAAACAAAACTAAAGCCCACTATTTTGGCAGCAGAAAAACTACCAGCAGACATTCTGAAACGTGCTGCTGAATGCAGAGGCCATAGCGTATCCTTTAACCTTTCTTATTAACCGATCTATAGCTGAAAATCTAGTAGCAGATATCTGAAAAATTTCTTACATAATGCCTCTCCACGAAGGTGACATCTCAAAGGAACTATCAAACTATTGCCCCATCGCTATCCTCTCCCCAATATACAAAATTCTTGAAAGATGTATACACAGACAAATTATGGACGACCTAAACACCCACAACCTGCTCACCAACGCACATGTTTTTTGTCTCTCTCTCCTAGCACTACTGCTGCTCTCTTGTCTGTAAATAAACATAGAAACAATGGTAAATTTATATCGGCAGTCTTTTTGACATGTTCAAGGCATTTGATACATTAGCACATATTAAACTTATTCTCCTTTCTGATCTTAATCTCGGAGTCTACTGTTTGATTCCAAAGTTATCTAACAGGTTGTATGTAGACAAACTGAATGAGGCTCACCACAGCTCGAAATAAAATTAAATAAAACCACGATTTATTGACTGCAGTAACAAAAATAAGTAAGCGCTTTCACGTTTTTACAACGCTTCTTCAGACTTTCAAAACTGCTAACAACTACAACCACATTATATACTGTGATCCACCTTTGTACTGCTCAATCCAACAATTAATCCATCACATAACCATTCAATTCTTAAAATGACATGATCCTTAATTCCTATGTACTATGTGTATCTTATGTCTTGATAAGACGCTTTCCTAAACTAAGTATATTAATACATATTTAATAATGATATAACATGTAAACAACATTTAAACTGTGTAAATACATATAAAATATGAAGCTAAAAAACAAAATACAATATATATATAAATATGTATAGGAATGCTCATAAAATCTAATACATAAAAACTTTTATAATATAAACTTCTGAAGAACACACGCCAACATATTAAAAAAAGATGGATATATTGTGAAACCTCAACATGTACCTATATAAAATTTCTCATAGATTAATGAGCATAGGGGCGCGCTGCTAAAAATGGTTTTAAAATAACTTTTTCATTCAAACCATGCCCCCTGTGGCTCTGTAGCCTTATTATCCATCTGTTTTCACGTTCTTCAGTATGATTTTTTTATGTCCCCCAACTTATTTGTTACTTTAATCAACTCTATGACATTAAATTTAAACTTGTGTGTCATCCCATTCTCTAATACATGTCGAGCTAAAGCATTGTGTTCGTCTTCTCTATTAATTGCATACAAATGCTCTCTAATCCGCTCCTTAAGACTCCTATTGGTTTTTCCTACATAGAAACATGAGCAACTCTGGCATACAGCTATATAGATAAGATTTCTTGACTTGCAATCAGCATAGAAATTAAACTTATATTCATGTCCTGTATCAGGATGTTTGAAAAAATTACTTCCTGATACATATGTGCAATGATTACAACTTCTGCATGGAAGCGTACCCTGTCTATTTGTCTCCAACATGTTTCTATTGCTACTATTTTCATAACATAATAACCTATTAAGAGATTTCGTATTCTTATATGAAAAACTGGGTTTATGTCCCACTATTTGAGCTATTCTCTCATCTGTGGTGAGTATTCCCCAGTTCTTTTCAATAATTCATTTAATTCCTTTGTTCATATTATAGTACTGGATGGTTATTCTATGCCTATTATTTTGTTGGTTATTACTGTTCACAGCAATCTCACCATTCCTATGTAGATCAGGCTTCCCTTTACCATTTCTTGTTGAATTGTTTACTTCATAAACAGATTCAACTTCATGTTTGCTGCATCTCCTTGACAAAATATCATTTGCTAGCATGTCTTGTTTCTTATTATAATTATTGACACTTGTGGTCAGACGTGACATTCTCAGTCTGTCCTTTCACAATATTGTGATATATATGCTGGGGATGCATACTATTTCTATGTAACATATTGTATCTCCAACATGGTTTCCTATATATCTCAGAATGTATCTCACCATCCATTTTGATTATTTTCACATCTAAAAACTCCATGGCCTCATAGGAATACTTCTGTTCAAATTTTAAAAAACATGTAGTACCGTTCACATATCTAAAATTCATTTAATTCCATTTCTGTGCCTTTCCATGTTAAAAACACATCATCTACAAAACATTTGTAAAATTTTATATGTTTATTCAAATTAATATTTGATAGAATGTATGTACTCTCCCTATGTACTCTCCCAATATGCCAACACTAGGTTGGCATAGGAATTTGCACATGGGGTACCCATTGCTACCCCTTTTTTCTGTAGATAGTAAACGTTTTGATAGGAAAACACATTATTTTCCAATACTAATTCAAGTAAGGCTAGAGTTTTAATAATGGTGCTTCTGGATACTCCTTTTTCAATTAAAAAGTAATCTCAAAAATTCCATTCCTACATCGTTAGGAATTGAAGTGAAGAGGGATGCAACATCTAAAGTAACTAATAAATCAGTATATGCCTCTTCATTTTTCAAAATATAGGTACCATAAGTCTCCAAAAAATCTTGTGTATCTCTCAATATTGAACTTGTATCATTAACTATTTGTCAAAGTTGTTTCTCAATAAATATGAAAGCTGGTTCCATCAGCCAACCACTACCTGACATTATGGGTCTCATTGGTGGGTCCACATATGTCTTGTGTACTTTGGGAAGTCCCCTTGTATTGGGAACAAGGGGATTCTCAACTAATAAATATTTATACAAATCATTGTCAATGGTATGGCATAGAAGCATGTCATATAATTCAGATTGCACATTCCTAATCAAACTATTCAACATTACTTTATTTAAAGTGTGATAAGTCTCATCGCACAACATGTTCCTCATACTGGTCGCATAGGCTTCTGCATCTAATATAACAATGGCACTGCCTTTGTCAGCCTGCCTAATGACTATCTCTTTATTTTCTTGTAGTGTTTTAATTGAATGAAATTCATCATGGGTTAAATTATAAAATTCTGGTCTGTTATTTAATCTGTACAATTCAAATAGATCACATTCGCAAGCTTTTTCAAAAGTCTCTAATATAGGATGTGCCTTTGGAGTAAATACGGAAGGTTTAGAAAATACATTTCTTTCTCCCATAATCGTGTTACCAAATAATAAATCTAAACCAATTCTCCTGACAAACATTTTCACATCTAATATTATATCTGTGATATCTGCTGACTTAGATGGTATAAACGAAAGGCCATAGTTCAAAAGAGACCTTTCATTGTCAGTTAAGAGGTATCTGGATAAATTAATCACCAAGTCTTGGTTATTGGTCTCTGTACCTTTCTCTGGAATTCGTACCTGTCCTCTGTCAAGTTCCTCTTGCCTGCCCGCCCACGATATGTGAACGGTACTACATGTTTTTTTTTTAATTTGAACAGAAGTATTCCTATGAGGCCATGGAGTTTTTAGATGTGAAAATAATCAAAATGGATGGTGAGATACATTCTGAGATATATAGGAAACCATGTTGGAGAAACAATATGTTACATAGAAATAGTATGCATCCCCAGCATATATATATCACAATATTGTGAAAGGACAGACTTTGAGAATGTCACGTCTGACCACAAGTGTCAATAATTATAATAAGAAACAAGATATACTAGCAAATTATTTTTTGTCAAGGGGATACAACAAACATGAAGTTGAATCTGTTTATGAAGTAAACAATTCAACAAGGAAAGGTAAAGGGAAGCCATATCTACATAGGAATGGTGAGATTGCTGTGAACAGTAATAACCAACGAAATAATAGGCATAGAATAACCATCCAGTACTCTAATATGAACAAAGGAATTGAAGGAATTATTGAAAAGAACTGGGGAATACTCGCCACAGATGAGAGAATAGCTCAAATAGTGGGACATAAACCCAGTTTTTCATATAAGAATACGAAATCTCTAAATAGGTTATGTTATGAAAATAGTAGCAATAGAAACATGTTGGAGACAAATAGACAGGGTACGCTTCCATGCAGAAGTTGTAATCGTTGCACATATGTATCGGGAAGTAATTTTTTCAAACATCCTGATACGGGACATGAATATAAGTTTAATTTCTATGCTGATTGCAAGTCAAGAAATCTTATCTATATAGCTGTATGCCAGAGTTGCTCATGTTTCTATGTAGGAAAAACCAATAGGAGTCTTAGGGAGTGGATTAGAGAGCATTCATATGCAATTAATAGAGAAGACGAACACAATGCTTTAGCTCGACATGTATTGGAGAATGGGATGACACACAAGTTTAAATTTAATGTCATAGAGTTGATTAAAGTAACAAATAGGTTGGGGGGACATAAAAAATCATACTGAAGAACATGAAAACAGATGGATAATAAGGCTACAGAGCCACAGGGGGCATGGTTTGAATGAAAAAGTTATTTTAAAACCATTTTTAGCAGCGCGCCCCTACGCTCATTAATCTATGAGCAATTTTATATAGGTACATGTTGGGGTTTCACAATATAGCCATCTTTTTTAATAAGTTATGTGTTCTTCAGAAGTTTATATTATAAAAGTTTTTATGTATTATATTTTATGAGCATTCCTATACATATTTGTGTATATATATATATATATATATATATATATATATATATATATATATTGTATTTTGTTTTTTAGCTTCATATTTTATATTTATTTACACAGTTTAAATGTTGTTTACATGTTATATCATTATTAAATATGTATTAATATACTTGGTTTAGGAGACGGTCTTATGAAGACATAAGATACACATAGTATATAGGAATTTGAGTATGTCATTTTAAGAATTGAATGGTTATGTGATGGATTGTTTGAGCAGTACAAAGGTGGATCACAGTATATAATGTGGTTGTAGTTAGCAGTTTTGAAAGTCTGAAGAAGCGTTGTAAAAACGTGAAAGCGCTTACTTATTTTTGTTACTGCAATCAATAAATCGTGGTTTTATTTCATTTTATTTCGAGCTGTGGTGAGCCTCATTCAGTTTGTCTACATACAATTTCTTGATTCTGCAGAGGCTCTCAGCCTATGAGCTGTCTTGGTTTGATTTTATCTAACAGGTTGACAACAGGCAGTTCATTGGTACACTGACATTTCACGTGGCACAGTGACATTTAACCATTACTTCCAGTAACACTAGGCATTCCCCAAGGCTGCATCCTGGGACCACTACTGTTCTCTTGTTTTACCAATAAACTCCACACCTCGTGCTACAGTCCTACGATATGCAGATGACTCCACATCATTTAATATGTGCTGCTGCTTCCAAGAACTACATACACTTACACAAGCATCCTTTCTATCGGCTAATTTTGAAGCCTAATAAAACAAAGCTCTTATTATTCAACCCAACTGTATACACTCCACCTTCTCTTCCTTTCAACATATCCAAAAATAACACCATTATCTTACCTGCAACCGACACTAAGCTACTAGGAATAGAAATAGATTGTAACTTGAAATTTAACATTCACATCGCCCAAACCATAACAAAGTTCACAAAATATAGGGGTCCTGTATAGGAACAAACCCCTTCTGACAAAAACAACCAAAGAAACAATGCACCTACTCTCTACACTCGCATATGCCTCTTAATTTCTTGCTAATCTAAGAAAAGCCGACATCAGAAAAGTCGAAGCATGCTACAATCGCCAGGTTTGCCACCGATTCTCCGTTCAAGTCTCATCATTGTATAACTCTAAAACTACAATAGCTAGAACTTCCTTATCTCCTCCTGTATAATCAACCAACACTATCCCATAAGATTCTACATCACCCAGATAAGACCCCCTCCCTAACTTATTTCAGCCATACACCAGTAACAGAGAACTATGTTTCAATAACGAACATCTTTTAGAAGTCTCTAAGCCCAGTAAGTCTGCAGGGGAGTCCCTGTATAGCTAGAAGATGGAATTCCCTACCTTCCAACCTAACAAAAACTCTATGTTGTCTTTCGGCTTTTTCCTGTTAGGGGTTGCCACAGCGGAACTCCGGTCCGCTAATGATTGGCAGTAGATTTTTACGGTGCCGAGTTGCCAGCTCGATGCCCAACCTTCAACGAAGGCACACCCATTCACATGTCTTTTGGAATGCCACTCGACCACAGAGAGGACATGCAGACTCCACACAGAAGGCACTCCCCGCACTCCAGCCGAGAATCGAACAGGAGAACCTCTTGCTGTGAGACAGCAATGCTACCGCTGCACCACCGTGGATTAACAAAAACTCTAAGAGAATTTAAAAGAAGAATAAAAGCTCACCTTGCTCTGCTCATTTTTCACTCCAGGGTAATGTTGTCTTAAGAATGCAAATTCTATTTTCTCTCCTCCTTAGCTCTTTCAGTTGTGATGACCACAGATGGTGGTGTATACCACAACTTATGACAAATTAACACATTTTGCACTAACTTTGTATTCTTGTCTTTGCTACAATCCTGTAAGAATATTTTTGTATCTTTTCATATGTGTATTCTGTCATTGTTGTACTACTATAGTTATTAACTGTGGAGTGTTTCTCCCCAGGCTGGCGACTTTGTCCAGACGGACTTTCCTGGTAAACAAATGTAAAAATAAAATAAATTTGATCTAAGCTTCACATCTTGACATTAAAATTTGATTATAGCATGTGACGATGACAACTCACAGCACACAACAGCTGCTCTTTTTTCTGTAAATTTCTCATTCTTAATTCTTTTAAACTGATCTAATTGGTAACTAGAGTTAACACTTCAGCAGAATGTAAGCAAATTAACAGTCAGCAACAGCTCAATATAAAATATTACTATACCTCTTGTTTTACAAATTTTTCACTTCTAAATAAATATTTAAAAATGTAATTTGTGAGTAGGTTGTAGGTTTCTCACATATATACTTGCCCCCCCCCCCCCCGGTGAAAGAAAGTTCCTGTTTTCACAGACATCAGTGATGAACTCTGACCTAGATTTTCTTCAGACAGTCTCAAGGAGCAGGCAGGAAGCAAGGCAAGAAAGAATCGAGCATTTTCACACAACTGGAAGATTCTTTTGTTTTCAAGTGTCAGTTGCTTCATAGACAACATGTAAAAGGAATGTGTTACACAGGAACTAAGAAAACAAATTCACCAGCACTTTAACACTTTTAATTAGCATATAACTTAGATTAACTTAGATTTGACATTCACTTAACCCAGCAATCCACATGTTAAAAGTTAAACAAAATAAAATTCTTAGTCTTAGTTACCAATTATATTGCTTAATTTAAAGACATCCTCTTACAGGAAGTATTTGCTTAACATTTAGAAATACATTTATATGTTTAGTTAAATGAAATATATTAAGTATTTCACTGTACCTGTAAACAGTAATACTAACCATTTATATTCCTTATGAAAAATGTTTTAGCTTGGACAATACATACATACATACATAGTTTTGTACTGGACTTTAAACTTCAAAACATTTTACTTAAAGGGCAAATCTGTCATCCTCCGTATCATCCCTCCAGCCCAAGTGTAGTGGACCAGTGCCTCAGGATGCCCCACTGGGGACCCCATCTCTTCTGAAACCTCCCCAGAGTACCCCTCGGAGGTCCCTCTGAAGAGGACTTTGAAGAGGAAGCATTTGGACTCCCCTGAGTCTGTCACGTCCGATACGGACTTGGAAGATTCAGAAGGGTCCCCACAATCACCCTCTGAGGATGTCTCATTTTCAGACATCCTAGAGATCCTGAAACAGAGACATAGTTGGATGACCATTAGTTGGATGACCATTTACCTTCTGAAGATGAGTCTGTATACCTGGAGGCCTTCGGATCTCTACTCTCCATCTCTTGGGTGTCTCTGCCTTTTGACAAACTTCTGGATGTAGTCAGTCGAAAGGCGTGGGGCTCTCCAGAATCTGTGGAACAGGTTCTGAGGAGATCAACAAGTTTATTACAGCCCCTGATGATAAGGAGTTTTTATCCAAAGGTGTTCCTGTAGATGCTATGGAGGTGGTAGCAGCCACCAAGAAGGAACTTACGGAGACTTCATCTGTCCATCCACTGACCAAGGAATCCCGAATGATGGACAGATTCGGGAAGTGTATCTTTTCCTCGGTGTCCTTCACACTCAAGTCGCTGAACTATTTATCCCATTTCACCTGACTTCAGAGGGTCTGAAAGAGCTAGGAGATTCCCTCCAAGGTGGTTTAGCTGAGAGAGTGCTGGACAAGCTAACTTCTCAGCTTGCGACTTTGAATTCTATAGTGAACTCCATGCATCTCATCTCGTATGCAGCAGATGGAGTGAGCAGGGCAGCAGGCATGAGAATAGCTCTCGGACAACATTCCTGGATAAGCCTTTGTGAGTTTGCTGAACCCTTTGTCTTCCTTTATAAATGCCCCTTTTGATGGCTCATCCTTGTTCAGCCCAAAGGTTGATGAGACTCTGACCAGGTGCGAGCAAGATGGCAAAACTGTCTGCCTTTGGAGAATGTTTTTCCGTCCCTACCAGCCCTTTTCCCAAAGGCCAGAAGGGCAAAAAAATATGATTCCGGAAATCCCAAAGAGCTTTGCCGGACGCACGTGGTGAATTTTCCCCCGGGGCAGAGGGGGAAATAACATTGGAAGACAACACCCTTGCAGCAGAATGGGTCCGCAGAATCAGGGCGACAGATACCTTCTCTGGCAGGCCCTTCCAGTGCTCCTGAAACGAGGCCCGCCTGCCCACCTCTGGTGACAGTTGGGGGCAGACTATCACTGTATCCAATAGCCTGGCTAAGTATCACTGAAGACAAATGAGTACAGTCTATTTATATTCAGGGGATACATCCATACTCTTTTCTACTCCTCCCACACCAGCAAGATTAATCCCAGACATTCCATCCTGTCAGAGGGATCAAGCAACCCTAGAAATGCAAAGTTTGCTAGAAAAGAGTAATCCAAAAAGTCCTCGCAGACCAAATCGATCCGGAACTTATTCAAGATTCTTTTTAGTTTCAAAGAAGACAGGGGACTGGAGGCCCATTTTGGATCTCAGCAGACTGAACAAGTCTGTCAAGAAAACAGAAGTACTGGATGGTGACACTGCAGCCCATACTCCCCTTTCTGTGAAAGGACAATTGAATGTTCTTCATCGATCTCCAGGATGCATTCTTCCATATAAAGATGGACAGGCGATCCAGGAGATATCTATGCATCTGGCTGGGAGCCAGTCATTACCAGTTCAGAGCTCTGCCCTTTGAACTCACTACAGCCCCCAGAGTGTTTACCAAATGCGTGGCAGTAGTCACAGCTCACCTGAGATGGCTAGGATTCCATGTGTTTCCATACTTAGATGACTGGCTCCTCACCACCACCACTACCACCCAGCATCTACTGACCAAGGCACGGAACACCACTATACATCTATGCTCAGAGCTGGGCATTGCCATAAATTATGAAAAATCTGCCTTGTTGCCCTCACAGCATATTTCATTCATAGGAGCAGACTTAAACACAAAAGACATGGTAGCAAGATTGCCTCAAGAAAGGGTGCAAACACTGCTCTATCAGGTATCAGTCTTACTGTTGAGAAGAAAGGTGCAGACTAAATGTGATGTCCTTCTATTCATATGTTGCAGTATTCTTGTGGGATTTCCTGCCCTCAGGTGACTTGTACATCGGCTCCTGTACAAAAGCTTCAGCTTGGCTGTTGCAGCTGTGTGGAACGTCACACGCAAGGCCATAAACCAGGGGCCTTAAATGTGATGCACAATCCTCAGAACTTTTCAGCCACAAACCGACGTATCGTGTTTTCGCTCCTTCACATCAGACGTCTTAATAAAGATAAGTAACCCGTTGGGTTTTTTCTTCATATCTGATCGTTACTGCTTAGGCTTGGTTTGTTGTAGCAATTTTATAGCTGATGTCCGGTAAAAAGGGTAAATGCCAATGCAGGTGCCAGATACCCCATAAAGTCTCCCATGATAGGTATGTTTTTTGCTTAGGCCAGGAGCACAACCTTACCGCTTGCACCATTTGTCAGTCGTTTGTGCCGAAGACCCAACACAGCCATCTGGCCACGCTTAACCTCTATTTAGAAAACCAGCACCTTAAGCGGTTAGCCCTAAGAATGTATCCTGCCTCGGAGGCCGCGTCAGAATCACCTTGTAAGAAGGCCAAGTTTCCTAGGCCTTCTTTGTCTGCTGTTCTGCTACCAGACGCCTCGCCAGCTGTGATTTAGGAGCTGAGGAATGCCCGGAGGATCAGTCGACTTCACTGACTACCTTTGTGGAAGCCATTGCTCAGCCGAAGACTGGCATGTCCCTGGAGCCAACCCAGACCTAGACTACCGTTGAGGAGGAACCAGAATCTGTGGAGCCTCCAATCGGGATCCTGCCTTCGGATACAGTCCCTACCAGACCCAATTCCAGGCCTGCTCCAACATCTACCCCAGCAAAAAAGAAACAGAAAACCAAGCATGCCTCTCCCACTGTAGAGGGGTCTACCTGACTGGCAGTCCTTCACTTCTTAACTGATGGAGGCCTTCATGGCCCTTAGGCCTTCATCCTCATTCTCCTTGCTCTACCTTTGCTCAGTCCTAGGCCTGCTTCACCCTCTTCCCTCCCCCCTCTGACATCTCGGGTTAGGGAAGAGGAGCATGATGCATCCTTTTCCTCCTCCTGTGGACTCCATATCTTACACCTCCCAAATTGCTTCACCCCAGGAGTACTATTCTCTTGATGAAGAAAATGAAACACTACTTCAAATGGGATAGCTCTCAAATGTCTGATACCCAAAAGAGGTATTTTGAGCTTCAAGTAGAATCCTCCTCCCCTTCTGCTGTTCCAGTTCTGCCTGCATACCTGGATGCCGTGAATTCTGCATCCAAGTCTCCCGACTCACAGCCACTTGCCCCCAAGCGACCAGATCGCTTTTACAAGGCACCTGACTAGCAGAAATTCATAGTCAAACCACCCTTAGCAGACCCAGCAGTGATTGCCACCTATCCTGATAAGCAATTCAGACTCCTTTCCTCCGCCTCACTCTTACCCACTGATAGACAGCAGTTCTATGGATCGGATTGGTAAGAAGGTCTACACCTCCTCCACTTTGGCCTTTAGAGCCATTAACTGTCAGATGCATATGACTAAATATGCTCTGGACTTGGTCTCTGAAGTCTCTTCCATGCTGGCCACTATCCCTGACTGCCCCATTAAGGCTGTCATCTCCTCCAAACTTTTTCTGACTATACAAGTAGCCAGACACTCTCTTTAGATGCAGCTATGATGCTGCTGAAGTATCTGCTCGCTCTGCAGCATCTGCTTCAGTTCTCAGAAGATACTCCTGGCTGAGACTTCAAAATCTCCCAGAAAACTTTAGGGTAAAGATCTTGGATGCCCCCCCCCCCCCCCCCCTGGAACACAATTTCCTTTTCGGAAACAATCTGCAGATCGTTTTAAGAATCTGCAAGAAAAAAGTAAAATAATTGCAGGACATAAAACATTTATTGGTGTCCCCCATTCCCAAGAACTACAGAAACTGTCAAGCTAAAGGCAGCTTTGTAAGGCGAAACCCAGCCCAAGTGGGTACTTCCTCTTCCAAATATAGAAGAGGTGTAAGAAGACCCACCACTTCCAGACCTGCATCCTCAACCTAGACAACCTTTTCAGGACAGAGGAGGCCCCAACAATACGTGACTGCCTTGCACCCCTACCACTATTGGCACGCCTTTCCCACTGCCCCTCCTTCTGCGAAACCATAACCTCGGACAAATGGGTACTATCCGTAATGCAAAAAGGATATTTCCTCTACTGGAAAGAAAAAACACCCATGAGAGTCATCCCTTTCCCTCCCAAAAAACAACAGCATCTCCTTTCACAGGTTCTGCAGACCTTCTGAAGCTGGGTACCATAGAACCTATCCCCTCAGGACAGGAAAGAAAAGGTTTCTACTCCCATCTCTCTCCAAGGGTTGTCTTTCTTGGGAACCAGGGAGACCCATCTTAGATCTCTCCTTAAATCTTTACCTTCAGGTGCCTACCTTCAAAATGCTGTCACTTCCAACTCTGCTTCCCCTACCAGCCAAGGCCTTCTTGGCCACCTTGAACCTAAAAGGAGGCCTACCTTACACATACCTATCAGAAATTCCCACAGAAGATTTCTGCGTTCCTCTGAGCCCTCTCATTTCCAATTTACTGCTTTGTTGTCCTTTGGCTTGTCCACTGCCCCCCCGAGTGTTCACAAAATGCCTGGCCCCGGCCATTGCCTTCTGCAGAACTCAGGGAATTCAGATTTACCCCTATCTGGACGACATCCTCATACTGGCAGAGTCCAAAGATACCCTCTCAAATCATCTGCACTTCACCATGTCCCTTCTACAAAATTTAGGGTTCACCCTCAGCCTCCCAAATTCCTCCTTGAACCCAGACCAGGACAAGATTTTTCTGGGTTGCAGAATCCAAACAGACAGAATGAAGGCCTTTCTTCCACAAGACCAGGTCCTATCCCTGACCTCCACCTTCCGAGAGCTGTTACAAATGCAGGTAATAACTGCAAGTCAATTCCTTAGACTCCTGAGATTAATGGCAGCAACTGTCCCTATGCTCCCACTGGCCAGAATGCATATGCGCAAGCTACAGTGGTACCTCAAAAACATTTGGTCCCAGCACCAGAATCAATTGGAGCAAGCAACCCCCCCCCCCCCCTTCCCTGGCTAAAGAAAGAGATCAGCTGGTGGATCCAACAAGTCCATTAAACCCAGGGCTTCCACTCCAGCCCCCCCCCCCAACCTAGGTAATGCATACAGATGCCTCAGATTCAGGATGGGGAGCAACAATGGCATCTTACAGGGTTCAAGCAACCTGGCACCCTTCCTTGACGGCCAAACACATCAGTGTGAGGGAAATGACAGCAGTCTTCTTAGCTCTTAAAAACCTTTACCCCTCTGCTTCTACCAGGGGTTCTTCAAATAGTAACAGACGACACCACTGTAATGTGGTACCTCAACAAACAGGGAGGGACAAAGGCATATTTCATCAGACTAACCATGCTGATATGGGATCTAGCCTCTCTCCACAACTTCTCTGCAGGCAACCTACATTCCCTCACAGGTCAACAAGCAAGCAGATCTTCTAAGCAGGACATCCTCTCCACAACACGAATAGATGCTGGACAGGACCGTCATCTTGGATATTGTCCAGCGGTGGGGCACTCCTCAAATAAACCTGTTCGCCTCTCCCCAGAGCAGGCAGCTGCAGACATTGTGCTCAAAAGACCTACTCCCCTCTATCCTGGAGAGTAGACTCTTTTTTAACATCTCCTTGGAGGAGGGTTTCTTTATGCCCCCCCCCTTCCCACTGATTGATTCAAAAAGTCCTCCTGAAAATCAGGAGAGACTAACCGAAAATCTTGTTAGTGACTCCCTACTGGCCAAGGCAGCACTGGTTCCCCCTACTTCACAATCTAGCCAAGGGCAATCAGTACAAGTTACCCTACAAGGTGGACCTCCTGACACAAGAAAAGGGAACTCTCATCCACCCACACTGCAAATGTTGTCCCTGACACTGTGGGTGATAAACGTTTGATCCAATTCAGACACCACTGCTCGGAGGACGTGCTTTCAGTCCTGAGGGAGGCCAGGAAACCAACAAGAAGAACATCATACCTAGCTAAATGGGAAAGATTTACTAAATGGTGTCTAGACAAGGGAAGGGACCCTTGCATTGCTGATTCCCCCCCCCCCCAGTTTTTTTACTTGTCAACTGATAGTGGACTTTCCTATTCTTCAGTGAATGTATACCTTTCCGCAGTATCAGCCTGCTTGCCTCTTGACCCACCCTTGCTAGTCAGGGTTGATGTAAAACTCCTCCTTAAAGGGGTGTTGCACATTAGACCTCCAAAAAAGCCTATCCCTCTGTCCTGGACCTTAACTTCATCCTGGAAAAGCTTACCCAACACCCATTCGAACCTGCTGGGACAGCTTCCATTCAGATGTGTACATGGAAAGCAGTCTACTAGTGACCATCACCTCAGCCAGAAGGGTTTCTTAGTGGCTTGCCCCTCTTATACTACGTTCCACAAAGACAGGGTAACCCTGAGAACTATCTCCTCCTTTATGCTCAAGGTGGTCAACGATTTGTCATTAAAACCAATCTATCCACCTTACCACCTTTTTTCCCTCTCCCACCAATGAAGGAGAGGATACTTCACTCCTTGGATGTACACAGACAACTAAGTTTTTACCTGGACAAAATAAAATCCATTAGGAAATCAAAACTACTATTTTTGTTACCTTCCATCCCAGATTATTTTGCCAAGGCAGTCTCCAAACAAACCATCGCATGTTGGATCAGGAAAGCCATCTGTCTTTGCTACTCCCACCATGGGAAAAATCCCCCAGTGGGAGTAAAAGCCCATTCCACCAGGGCAATGGCCACCTCCAAGGCTTTCCTAAAACGTCTGGACACTTCTTCCATTGTGGAAGCAGCCACATAGTCCACTATCCACACTTTCACCAAATTACTACAAGCTTAGACCAGGTCTCCAGAGCATGTGCAGGATTCACCAGGGCAATCCTACAGTGCTTTGTAGAATCTTCTGCATCCACCACCCTTTCATCCAACTAAGCTGTGGTACTCTCCCACAGCAAGAATACTGCAGCATAGGAATAGAAGGACGTAGAATAGTTGTGTAAAATCTTACCATAACCATAGATATCCTTCTCTTCCATGTTGCAGTATTCCTTTCCACCCACCAATAACCCCCTCATCATTCTCCTTTTCATCCCAGCATGTCCCTAGGTCCTAATATCTTACACCTTTCACCCTGGACCTATCAATACTACAGAAGGACCCCAGGGTCCCATACGTGACACCACTGGCACCTCCTCCTGCTGGGCCTTCTACTCTACCTGCTGAACTTCAAGTTCTGGGGCTTATGCATGCAGAAGTCACATTTAAGGCCCCTGGTTTATGACCTTGTGTGATGTCGCTGCAACAGCCAATCTGAAGCTTTTATATAGGAGCCGACGTACGAGTCGGCTGAGGGCAGGAAATCCCACAACAAGAATACTGCATCATGGAAGAGAAGAACATCTATGGTTATGGTAAGATTTTACACAACTATTCTTTCTCAAGGTTCTGAGGTCAATGGCAGCCACAGTACCATTAGTCCCACTGGCACGTTTACACATGAGAGTATTACAGTGGCTTCTTTTTGCTCAGTGGTCCATGCAGGAGTTACCCATGTCACACAAGGTCCTCATTACTGATTTCTGCAGGAAGGATCTACATTGGTGGCTTCAGTCCATGCGGGTGACTATAGGCAGACTGTTTGTCCTCCCCCATCCAGCAGCTACAGTGACCACAGATGCGTCCCAGATAGGGTGGTGGTGGTGGGGGGGCATTCTCTGGGACAGACAGTCCAAGGGATTTGGCAGGAACACGAATACCATTTGCACATCAATGTCTTAGAGATGAGGATGGTGCTTCTAGCATTGCAAGCATTTCAGAGCTCTCTTCCAATAGGTACAATTGCAATACATAACTGACAACATGTCCATGGTGTAGTACATCAACAAACAAGGTGGAACCGGATCCTACCCCCTGTGTCGAGAGGCTGAGTGTGTGGCAATGGGCAATTACTTCTCAACGTTTGACTGCAACGCACATTCCGGGGGAATCCAACGTGATAGCGGACAAGTTAAGCTGGGCAATTCTTATGCCTCAAGTGGTCCCTGAAACAAGAAGTTGTGAACCAAATTTTTTGCAGGTAGCGCCAGCCTTGCTGCGACCTCTTTGCCACTTCCATGAATGCCAAATGCAGCAGCTACCTTGCCCTAATCCCCCCTCTGGGGGAGTCACCAAGGGATGCACTTGTTCACAATTGGCCCCCGGGACTACTTTATGCCTTTCCCCTGTTTCCATTGGTACCCAAAGTTCTTCAGAAAGCAAAGTCGTTAAGTTACAAACTAATTCTCATCGCACCATACTGATCGTGACAAATCTGGTTCCATTTCCTCTGGCCCCAGCTTCAAGAGAAGCCTTGGACTCTGGACCCAGTTCCAGATCTTCTGGCTCATCAGTCAGGGATGCTCCTCCCCTCTGTTTAGACATTCAAGCTGACAGCTTGGTTACTCCACTTCCCATCCTAGCCAGGCTTCCAAGTATTTCCCCTGCGGTGCAACACATTCTGGTCTCATCGCACAAGATCACAATTCGTAAACTGTACGCTAGCAAATGGAAAAGGTTTTATTGCTGGGCTGCCAAAAATCATGTAGATCCCTTTACAGCCCCTATTTCTTCCGTTCTTGAATTTTTAGCAGAAATTCTCAATCAAGGTGCAGCTGCAGCCACTGTACCAGTACAACTTGCTGCCATTTCAAACTTCCACGTAGGAGACAAGGGATCTGGTGTTGTGTCTCACAGATTATGCAAGGCTTTTCTGAAGGGTACATATTAAGGCCCCCCCAGTGAGAGAGCACCACCTCTTTGAGATCTAAATTTGGTACTTGCTAAGTTGATTCTTCCTCCATTTGAACCATCCTCTTCTTGCCTGCTAAAATGTCTAACATGGAAGACAATATTCTTAATGGCCATTACTTCCATCAGGAAGGTTTCAGAACTTCAAGCCCTATCTATTTGTCCTCCCTATTTGGTTTTTCACAAAGACAGAGTCGCTCCGAGAACAAATCGTTCCTTTCTGCCCAAAGTATGCTCTGAATCCAACTTAAGTCAGTCTATTGATTCACCTGTCTTTTTACCCCAACTATGGCAACAAGGCAGAGTATAAGCTCCACCAATTGGATGTCCATAGATGATTATGTTTCTATTTATATAGGACAAAGGAGTTTTTAGAAAATCCGATCAATTACTGTTCCCTTCTCGGATAACAAGAAAGGAGCTCCGGTTGTCAAGTCACTTTATCTAAATGGCTCACAGATACCATTTCTTATGTGTATACCTCTCGGCTCACAGATACCATTTCTTATGTGTATACCTCTCAGCAAAAGCAAGTACCACGAAGAATTCGAGGCCATTTGACTAGAGCTATGTTGGCCTCCACTGCCTTTCAGGCCAGACACCCGCTAGATTCAATTTGTGCTTTAGCCACGTGGGTTAATCCTCATACCTTTATCACTCGTTACAAAGTAGATGTGGCCTCCTGGAACAGGGCTTCCTTTGCTTCCACTGTTCTGATGAGTTTATTTTATTCCCTTGAGTCACCCGAGAAAGAAGGTGCTGGGGATGCTGTCCCAACTGTCGAGAATGAAGGCGAGATGAGACAACATAACATTAAGAAGTTATGTACTCACCATAACATTCCATGTTTGTTGTCCATAATCTTGCTTTCATTCTTGCATCCCACCCTCCTTCCCCCTACTTGGAGGATCGAGAGGAAAGCTTATGGAATTGGTCATGAGTTGTCCGATTCCCCTTCTCGCTTCATGACGCATAGGCTAGGGAATAGTGGGACCTTTTATGTTTTGATAATTCATATTCTTTAGTATTTGCAAACAAGATCTGGGGAACTCTCGCCCAACATCATGGGGTGGGGATAGCCTCAAGCCAGTGGAAGCTTTCGAGCTTTAGTATTGGGCAGAGTCAGAACCGATGCTCTGTTCCGAACCCATGCATCAAGAATGAAGGCAAGATTATGGACAACAAGCATGGAATGTTATGGTGAGTACATAACTTCTTTTTTCAGAAGATTAAAAATCCTGCAATCACAGGATAAGTCACTTATTTTTAAGCTTTAATTTTTAGAAGCAATTTTCCAGGAATTCAGCTCACTCAGTCTCTTGAGGGATATACTGATATAATCCATTTCTTCAGCATTAAGGATTTTAGTTTTGTTAAAAGATCCGCCTTCTCCAATGTGTAAAATGTTAGTTCATTCAGAAAGAAATAATTTGATCATTGAAGGAAACGCCAACATGGCTTTAATTAGTCGTAATCTATTTTAGTAGGTGGGCTGGACCATGCTGTTTTTAATATTTGATCTTTTTCTAAGCTAGATATAAACTTAACTGTAACTGAACGTAGTGGAGAGTTTACTTTCTTTGAAGGTTCTCTCAGGAATCTATGTGCCCTTTCAATTCCAAAAGATAAAGTTTCAGGTAGATCTTGTGTTTTATGGCAAGGCTCAAAAGACAAACCCACCGCCGTAAATGGCACAAGTAACAAAAGACTGAGGGTAATGCTACCCTATGCCAGAAGTCTAAACCTCAAAATGCACGCACTCTGGGTACTCCTCCAGTATGGAGAAAATCGATATATGTGCAGTAACAGAAACCTGGTTTAAGGCTCCAGAGTGCACCCCAGCACTACCAGGCTACACCTCATACCATACCTTTCGACCACAAAACCCGGACCGAAATACAAAAGGTGGGGGAGTATCCATTTTCATCAAGGATACCCACACCTCCAGGTTAGTGGCACAGCACGATGTTTCAGAGAACTTCCGCGTGCATCTAACAACGGGCAAAACTGCTATTCAAATTATAGCTTGTTACAGATCACCCACCATGTCCCAGGACCCCCACTCCGCATTTCTGGGAACACTGGGAAACATAAAGGTCCTACCAAACACCCTGATATTGGGTGATTTCAATTATCAAAACATTAACTGGGAGAACTACTCAAGTACAAACTCCCTTGCCCCAACATTTCCTAGAATTTATAAACTCAGAACGCCCTGGATCAGCTGGTCAACACCCTCACCAGAGGTGACAACATATTGGACCTGGTCATCACCAATATGGGCGACCGGTGTTCCACACTGGAGGGTCAACCCCTCGCTGGTTAGAGGTCAACCCCTCGCTGGTTAGATCTGACAATAAACTAATCACTCTGGATATCCACATTCCACCACCACCCCCGGTCAAAGAAACCACCGTGAAAAACTTTTTAAAAGCAAACTTCACCTTACTTAAGACAGAGGTGGGAAGTTTCAAAGCCCCATGCTAAAGGATAATGCTGTCCAAGCTGCAAAATCCTTTACTAATGCACTCTGCAGGCACCTATAAGAATGCATGGATCATGCTATCCCAAACAAAACCAAGACTCATTCTAGGAAAAGGAAACCATCTGGTGGACCCCTGCCATAAACAGGCTATACAATAGAAGGAGGAAACTAGTACAGAAAAGAGTAAAACCCCAAGAAGGGAAGACATCCCTGATCAGTGTCAGCAAGAAGCTGTTCCCTCATAAAATCATCCAAGGCTAGCTTTGAAAGAAAAATTGCCCAGGACTCCAAAGATAACCACACGGCATTCTTTAGCTATGTAAAGAATCTAAATGGCAATTCTCAGATCTGCTTGGAGTTAGTGCAAAATGGCACAAAATACACTGAACCGACAGATATAGCCAACATCCTGGCAGACAGGTTCAGTGCAAAATTCACCCCCTAAAGGGCCCATAACTATACCAGAAGAATGTAGTGCCCCTGAAATCACAGACACTCTGGTTAAAACAGCCCTCTCCAAAGCCAAAAACACAGCATCAGCCGACGGTGTCCCAGGCTGCATCCTACACAAGCTCAAAGATGAACTAACCCCTCATCTAAACACACTGTTTAAACTCAGCCTCTCCACAGGCTACATGCCCACAGAGTGGCGCACAGCAACGGTTATTCCGTTCCACAAAGGTGGAGCCACAAAGCCCTATAAGCCTGACTACCTTGGTCTGCAAAGCTATGGAGCGCATCATCATGGATCTCATTAACAGAGACATTGGGAACCTGTAAACACTGGACCCTACCCAGTTCGGCTTTAAGGGCAGATCATGCCTCCTAAACCTGGTGGACTACTTTGAGTCAGTTACCAAGGCTGTAGACTAGGGAAAGGTGGTCCACATAGCCTACCTAGACCTCGCAAAGGCCTTCGACACCATTCCCCACTCAAGTATTATAGACTAGCTCACCAGCCTGAACATAAGCCCCTACGTCATGAGATGGGTTGCCAACTGGCTCACGGACAGAACCCACATGGTAAGAGTTGCGGAAGCTAGGTCTGACTCTAAACAGGTTACAAGTGGCGTTCCCCAGGATTCAGTCCTAGGACCCCTCCTGTTCGGCATATATTTCTCAGAGGTACAGGCAAGCACAGGGGGACTATGGCTGACCAAGTTCGCAGACGACTGCAAACTAGGGGCTATAATTGACTCCCCGGCTGACACAGACATCCTCCAAAAGGGTCTCACTGAGACAGATACCTGGTGTCAAAACCATGGCCTCCAGCTAAATGCCAAAAAGTACATAGTCATCCCCTTTGGAAAAAACAAAGTACCCACAAGCTACCACATAGGTGGTAGCCCCCTAAATACGGAAGACAGAATAAGGGATCTGGGGACCCAAGTAGATAGTAACCTCTCTTTGATAATCACATTGCAAAAGTGGTTAGAAAATCCTATGTGGCCCACCTAATCACAAAAGGGTTTGCATTCAGATCCAAAGAGGTAATTGGGCCCCTCTATGCATCACTCATCAGACCCATCATAGAGTACAATGCCCCATTTGGGATGTACCTTACAAGACACCTGCAACAACTGGAAAGACCACAGAAGTACCTCACCAAGAGGATTACTGGCCTCAAGCAGATGCCCTATGCAGCTCGACTGAAGAAACTCCAGCTGTACTCGGTTGCATACTGCCTACTCAGAGGTGATCTCTGCCTGACATACAAGGCCATGTCTAACCCAGAATTGATGGACATGCTCCACCTAAAGATTCCAATCTACATTAGGCAGAGCTCCTCGCTTACCCTCTTCAAGAGAAACCTTGACGAGTGGATGGGAAACCAGCTTTACCCCAGGGATCACTTCAATGGCTCTGCTGGACAGAGGCACAGAGAACTAATCTAAGGGGGCGGCGAAAGCCAACACAATCTGGCTAGGCTTATAAATGCCTTCGGGCAGATAGCCTACTACCTACCTATGTAGCCAGGTTGTTAAGAAGCTTATTATATTGTGTGTCCTTATACTTTTCAGGTATGTCATAAATTCTAATGTTTCATGTCAGTCTGTTTCTAATTCATCAATTTATGAGCTACTTATTTTTGTTTTAAAAAAATTCAGTCTGAGACTTGCCTTCAGTTATTCTCCCTTCATGATCATTTAAAGCTTCTTCAGTACTGCTCATTTGTGCACTTTGTTGATTCATAGGAAATGGAATTTCTAAATGTTCCATCTTCTTTTTGGACTCCTCTTTGAAGCTTTCTATTTTAGTATCCAGTTTTTCGGTTTTAAGTAATGCATCCTGCATACTAGATGCTAATGACTAGATGTATTTTTTTTAGTTCAAGAATCCTGTGTACCCTTTCTTGAGTGGCTTGTGTTGATGTCTCATAGGTTCATAGGTGTATACTAGACTAATGGCCCTGGGGCCTTTACAAGCCTAGCCATAGGATTATCCTGGCATAGTGACACCCAACCTTAGTTCCCAGTGCCTCTGTCGAGTAGAGCCACTGGTGTTATCCCCGGGGTGAATTTTCTGTTTCCCTTCCACTCATCAAGATCTCTCCTTAAAGATGGTCAGAGAGGTGCTCTGCTTGACATGCATGGGAAGTCTGTTCCATAGTATGGGCAGTCTCTGGGTTATGAACCTGTCCCTCCAGCATGTTCTGTTAATTGTGGTAATGAGGTTGAGGTCTCTGGAGCGTGTGGTGCGGATGTATTGGGATTTCTTTAGATGTAGCATTTCTAACAGAGCTGGGTCAGACATGGCTTTGTAAGTCAAGCAGAGATGGTCTCTAAGTAGTCGATATGAGACCGAGAATAGTTGTGTCTTTTGTCTCTGTCCATATAGGACAAGTGTTTAAGGCCTAGGATCCTCTTTGAGATACTTTTGTGGCCTCTCCAGTTATTGTAGGTGTCTAGTGAGGTATATGCCAAATGGGGCATTGTACTCTATGATTGGTCTAATGAGGGAAGAGCAGAGGGAGACTATGACCTCTTTCTTTCTGGATGCAAAACCCTTAGTAATGAGATGTGCCATATAGAAGGACTTTCTGACCACAGTGGCACTGTGGTGATCAAAAGAGAGGTTTCTGTCAACCTGCGTTCCAAGATCTCTTGTAACGTCTTCTGTGTTCAGTGGACTACCGTCAATGTGGCAATTCATGGGAACCGGGTTTTTCCCAAAGGGAATGACACATTTTTTGGCATTGAGCTTAAGGCTATGGTTTTGACACCAGTCGTTGGTCACAGTGAGGCCATTCTGTAGGATGTCAACATCAGTTGGGGAGTTGATAATAGCTCCCAACTTGTAATCGTCTGCAAACTTTGTCAGCCAGAGTCCCTTCTTGTTGGTCTGGACTTCAGAGAAGTAGATACCAAACAGGAGAGGACCCAGGACCTTACCCTGTGGGACTCCAGTCGTGACTAATTGGCAGTCTGACTTAAGAGTCCGCTACTTTCACACCATGGTTTCTATCTCTCTGAGCCAGTTTGCAACCCACCTAGTGATGTTGGGGTTGATGCCAAGCTTAGTGAGTTTTTCTATGATTCCTGAGTAGGGAATGGTATCAAAAGCCTTGGCCAGATCAAAGTAGGCTGTATGAGCCACCTTGCCTTCATCCAAAGCTCTGGTGACTGACTCAAAGAAGTCGACCAAGTTGAGCAGGCATGATCTACCCTTCACAAAACCAAACTGTGTGGGATCCAGAGTTTGGAGATTCCCTATATCCTTGTTTATTAGGTCCATGATGATGCGTTTCCATAGCTTTGCATATCAGACTCATCAGGCTAATGGGACGATAGTTCCCAGGGTCTGTAGTCACTCCTTCTTTGTGGAGAGGGATAACTGTAGCAGTGCGCCATTTAGCAGGGACAAAGCCTGAGGTGAGGCTGTGATTGAACAGAGCACACAGGTGAAATGCCAGTTCACTCTGTAGTTCATGTAGAACAGAACCAGGGATATTGTCAGGTCCCATAGAAGCTGTATTCTTGGCCTTGGACAGTGCTTTTTTAACCTGTGCAGCAGTAATACTGGGTGCCTGGCAATCTACTGGTATTGTGATTGGTCCTTTGGGTGGGGATGGGGGGTAAAGTTGGCAGTGAATATGTCGGCCAGTATACTGGCAATATCTGTTTGCACGGTATAGGAGGGTACCATTGTGCAGTAGCTCAGAGCAAATCTGGGTATTGCCGTGGAGATTCTTTACATAACTATAGAAGGCCTTGTGGTTGTCTTTACTATCTGCTGCAATTCTGTTTTCATACCTAGCTTTAGAGGATTTTGATGAGGGATCTCAACTTTTTGCTTAGGCAAATAAGGGAGTTTTTCCAGTCTTGGGGACTTCACCTTATTCCACATCAGTTTCTTCTTCCTGTTGTCTAGTTTGTTTATGGCAATAGACCACCAGATTGGCTTCTTTTTTTGGAGGAGTGTGTCCTGGTTCTATTGGGTATGGCGATATCCATGCATTTGTGTAAGTGTTCCTACAGTGAACTGGTGTATGATTCTGCAGTCACGCAACTATTTTCCATTTGCATGGGTGCTGTGAAGTTAGCCACTTCTGTTTTTAGGATCCCAAAGATAGCTTTGGAGAAGTTTTTCATGGTGGTTACCTTTGCTGGGGAGGTGTCACGCAACTATTTTCCATTTGTATGGGTGCCGTGAAGTTAGCCACCTCTCTTTTTAGGATCCCAAAGTTAGCTTTGGAGAAGTTTTTCATGGAGGTTACCTTTGCTGGGGAGGTGGGAGGGATGTTGATTTGCAAGGTGATTAGTTTGCAGTTGGATCTAATCGGGAGGAGCTGACCATTAGTGTAGAGGAATGGTCGCCCATGTTAGTAATGACCAGGTCAAGGATGTTGCTACCTCTAGTGGGGGTGAGAACGAGCTGGTCCAGGGCATTGGAATTAATGAACTTCAGGAAATGTTGGGCAAGTGTATTGGTACATGAGTAGTTTACCCAGTTAATGGAGGGGTAGTTGAAGTCGCCTAGTAAGAGAGTGTTAGGTTGGAGCCTAATGCACTCCACGGTCCTAAGCACTCTGGAGAATGAGTCTTGGAACATGGTTGGGGACCTATAGCAGGCTACAACCTGAATCGCTGTCTTACCCAGTGTTAGCTGCACCTGAAGTATCTGTGATGTGTTATGTTGTGCTACCAGTCTGGAGGTGTGTGCATCCTTTATGAATATGGAAACACCACCACCTCTGTCTTAACCAAGCAGTTAACATTCTGACAGAAAAATTGCAGTTTTTTTTTTTTTTTTTTTTTAAGAACTTGAACCTTATAAATCTTTTCAATATTAGCAAGTAAAATTAGTTAACAGGTATCTCATAATTTTTTAATCATCTTTGTCAGCGAAACATTTTCAGTCGCAGAGCTTTCACCAGTTGCTGCCCTCTGCCATCTCTGTCATGCCCCCAAAGATTAGCTTCTTCACATCAGCTTGTCATACAAGTACTGGTAAAATAATAGTTAATGTTTGATTAAGTAGTATGGTTAAGTGATTCTGTCTATGTTAATAAGGGGTCATATAGGGCTGCCCCACAAGTAGTGATGTTCTTCATCTCACATTGCTGCAGTCCTTACACTTGGGTAGTCCGCTGTCCTCGGTCGGCCCGAATATCAAAGTATAAGGCTGACGTCGGTCAAGGCGCATTTGACTGACATCAGGACGTCAGGGTACAAATGCGCATGACCGACGTCATATCCTCAGTCTTTTTTGCCGCATGGTCCGATGCAGAAGCAGCGTTGCAAGTGCCGGTTGGCGTTCTGAAATTGTTCGTTTTCGGAGTTTCAGACCGAATCAAAGTTGGCTAAGTACCCCGTTGGGGAATATTTTAGTTTTTTTCTTGCCTCAGTGGTTTACCGGATGTCAGAAAAAGTGAATAATTGTATTTCTTGTGGGAAACAGATACGCATAGAGACTACCATACTTTGTGTATTCCTTGTTTAGGGCCTGAGCACGGCGTTGTTGGTGTCGCTCTTGTGCTAGATTCAATAAGCGCACTATTAAGAGGAGATTAGATTGTGCCAGGTTAGTCTTGAAGTGGTGCAATTATAAAATGCCGTCGGATGCTCCGGCCGCTTCTTCAAGAAGCGCAAGGACAAAGCTGTTAAACCTAGGCTAGAGGAACCGTCAGTACGGACGTCGGTTCTTTAGAGGTGTCGGTGGAGCGGTGGTTCCACGGAGGTTTCTTTGGGTTCCCAGGGAGAGACTTTGTTGTTGCAGGATGTGGCCTCTCAGGAGGCAGGCCAGGCTGATGGGGCTTCTCAGGTTACTATACTCCCTCCCTGCCTAGGGTGGTTAGGCCCTCTCCTTCTGTTTCCAAGGCTTCTCCCAGGGGCAGGCCAGGTTTAGCTTCAGTTGGTGTTACCCCTAGTTCTTCAGGGACTGTGCCCAAGAAGCATATGCTTAAAATGGCAGAAGATTTGATTACTTTGATTAGGGGTTCTATGCCCCCTCCTGATAAGAGACCTAGGGTGGAGCCTGAGCTAGGGAGTTTTGAGCAGGCTTCAGATGTTTCAGAGTCTTGACTGAAGACTTGCAGGAGTACTCTCCTTATTCTGATTCTGATGTGGATGATTCTACTCCTTCTGCTTCTCCTCCTGAGGATTTTTCTTTTTCAGAAACTCTTCATTCCATGAGGGAGCATTTTAAGTGGGAAGGTCAGGACTTTTCTGATTCCAGGAAAAGGCTTAGGAATTTTGTTTTACCCCAGCATAGGCCTTTGGCTATACCTCCTGTTTTGGATGTAGTGGAAGATGTTTTACAGAGGCTTCTCTTAATCCTGATTCTTTGCCTCCTGCTCCTGTTAAACCCGGATAGGTATTACAGGGTGCCTGAAGCTCATAAGTTTCTTTTTAAGAGTCCTAGGGCAGACCCAGAAACTGTTAGCCAGGGGCCTAAAGGTGTTAAGGTTTCTGTTGTAAAGAATCCGGTTCCTGCAGACAAAGAGGCCAGGGCCTTGGATAGATGGGGAAAGAAAGTTTATACTTCTTCCACTCTTGCTATGAGGGCTTTGAATTGCCAGTTTCACATGTTGAAATACCAAAACTGTCTCCTTTCACAATTGAAGTCTAAGGTTGATGCTCTGGCAGAAGGTATTGATTGTAAAGAGTTACAAGATTTAGTACATGTTTCTGAACAGGTGGGTAAGCATTCTTTGCAATGTGGTTTTGATGCTGTACAGGCCTCGTCTAGGGTGGCTGCCACTGGGTCACTTCTTCGCAGGCACGCCTGGCTGAGGGATCAGAATTTGTCTGACCATGTTAAAACAAGGATTTTAGATGCTCCTTTGCAATCTGACGTGTTGTTTGGTTCTCCTGTTGAGGCAGTTTTAAAGAAAATGGAAGACAAGGCTAAGTCTATGCAGACTGTTAAAGATTTTTTGCAGGTCCAGCCTCCAAAGTTTAGTAGAAATTGGCCTACTAAGGGGTGGGCGTATCCTTCTTATGATTCCCAGTCTAGGGGTAGATCTAGGCGTGGTAGGGGCAGAGCTCAGGGCTCTTTCAGGCCTAGAACAGGGAGTTCTCCTGCACAGTCTTGGTGAGGGCAGGGGTCAGTCCTTTCGTAAACAGACCCAATGACCTACCTTTTCAGCTGCCAGAGCCTTCTCGTCTGGCAGCACCTTTGGGAGGAAGGTTGGCACTTTTCAAAGAAAATTGGAGTTTAATTACCCAAGACAGATGGGTATTGGATATCATACACCACGGCTACAGGTTTTATTTCCATACCTTGCCTCCTTTCAAAGGCATGCCAGGCGTTCCTCCTCAACAAAGAATAGAGGCTCACAAGCAAGTTTCTCTGTTGCTCCAAATAGGGGCCATACAGCCGGTCCCTATGCCAGAAGTGGGCCTAGGATTTTATTCTCGCCTGTTCCTAGTACCAAAGAAGGGGAACACGTGGAGACCAATTTTGGATTTATCTATCCTCAACACTTATCTGGACATTCCCAAGTTCAAAATGTTGGCGTTGCAGCAGCTTTTACCTCTGCTGGGCAAAGATCATTGGATGGTAACTTTGGATCTCAAGGAGGCTTACCTTCATGTTCCTATCAGACTAAGTTGCAGGAAGTATCTGCGTTTTCGAGCTGGGACTTCTCACTATCAGTTCTCTGCATTGCCCTTTGGCTTATCTACTGCCCAGAGTGTTCACGAAAGTTCTGGCTCCAGTGATAGCTTTCTTCAGGCTAAAAGGTATACAGATCTATCCTTATTTGGACGACTGCCTGATTCTGGCTCAAGGAAGGAAGAGCTTCTTCATCATTTGGAATATGTGATAGCAGTGCTAAGATGCCTGGGGTATTCTGTGAGCGAAATAAAGTCCAGTCTAGTACCCTCTCAGGACATGTGCTTTCTGGGTGTGAGACTGAATACAGCATCCCAGATGGCCTTTTAACCCCGGACAAACAAAAGAGTCTATCCCTTTACTTCCATCAACTATCTCATCAGTCCGGGCTGACTGCAAGGACAGTCCTTCAAGCCTTAGGGTTCATGGCATCTTGTATTCTGGTGCTTCCCAATGCCAAACTGCATATGAGGAAGCTACAATGGTATCTCAAAAATGTATGGACACAGCACTGCCAGGATCTGGACACTGTCATTCAAATAATACCTTGCATTCAAAAGGAATTTTTGTGGTGGGCTCAGGAATGTCACCTAAACAAGGGACTCTCTGTGACCCGGCCAGAGGCGAGTCAGATTTTAACGACAGATGCCTCAGACAAAGCTTGGGGAGCTCATCTAAATGGAAAGTGGATACAAGACAAGTGGCCTGCCAGACTACAACATCTACATATCAACATGAAGGAGATGTTAGCAGTCCAGTTTGCATTAATAGCTTTCAAGGAATTACTTCTTCCAGGGCAGGTGTTGATTCTAACAGACAACACAACTGTCATGTGGTACATCAACAAGCAAGGGGGAATGCATTCTTATCCTCTATGCAGGCAAGCAATGATTTTGTGGGAGACTGCTCTCAAGTTTACAGCTCAATCTTCAGGCAAGGTTTCTGCCAGGAGCACAGAACTCCTTAGCAGATGTGTTGAGCAGACGAATTATGGATCCCCACGAGTGGAAATTGGATCCTCATGTATTTCAGAAATTGACAGTGTCATGGGGAACTCCAGACATAGATCTGTTCGCTTCTCCACTAAACCATCAGCTGCCAAAGTTTTGCACAAAAAGGTTTCATCCCACAGCTTGGAGAGTGGATGCTCTTTCTTTCAATTGGAGCAATCTTCATGTGTATGCCTTTCCACCTCTGCCTCTCCTCCCAAAGGTACTTCTAAAGGTCAGATAGGACAAGCCAAGGATGATTTTAATAGCTCCAGATTGGCCTCGACAGCACTGGTACCCATTACTGAGAAATCTGGTACGGAAGCCTCCATGGCCTTTGCCTTTGATTCCACACCTGTTGTCACAGGAGGACAGCCATTTGCTCAATGTCAAGCTTCACTCTCTGCACCTAACAGCCTGGCATATTCTGTTTTGAACCATAGTGGGCCTCCACTTCCTCAGCAAGTTTTGAATGTTATTTTGGAAGCTAGAAGGCCTAGTACAAGGAAAGTGTCATGAGCGAATGGAAGAGATTTTTATTTTGGAGTGCAGCAAAAGATTTTGATGTTTCTGAGCCTAATTTGTGTGTGGCTCTTCAATATCTTACTGAGTTACTAGACAAAGGTTTGTCTTTCTCTTCTATTAAAGTTCATGCTGCAGCAATTTCGCTCACTATGATTGCGACCCACCATTGTTTTCTCATCCTTTGTTCAAGCAATTTCTTAGAGGGGCAAAGAATATAAGACCCCCACGAAGAGCTCCTACTCCTGCTTGGGATCTCAATTTTGTGTTGGAGAAACTCACTCTACAACCTTTTGAGCCTGCAGCTACTTCTGAGTTGAAATATTTGTCATGGAAGACTGCTTTTTGTTGGCCATTACCTCTGCAAGAAGGGTTTCTGAATTGCAGGCCCTTATGGCGGTTGAGCCTTTCTTGATTTTCCATAAGGATAGGGTATCATTACGTACTAATCCTTCCTTTATGCCTAAGGTGGTTTCTAGTGTGGCTTTAAACCAAACTATTCATTTGCCTACTTTTATGCAAATCCCCAAAATAAAGGGGAAAAGATTTTGCACACTTTAGATGTACACAGGCAGTTGCGTTATTATTTGGACAGAACTAAAGGGTTCAGGCAGTCTCAGCAGTTGTTTGTTTCTTTTGCTTTGAGTTCTCAGGGCAAGCCTGTGTCAAAACAAACTATTTCTAAGTGGATTGGGTTTTGCATTGCTTTCTGTTATTCCCATCATGGCAAGGAGATTCCAGCTGGGATTAGGCCTCATTCCACTAGGGCTACTGCCACTTCAACAGCTTTTTGAGGGAGTGGCAACCAAGGATATTTTGGAGGCAGCTACTTGGAGTTCAGTGCATACTTTCTCTAGGCATTATCACCTGCCACTTTACTCTAAATCCAGGGCTGGTTTTGCCACTGCTGTTTTGCAGGGCATTTTGGCAGCTCCTGCTTCCTTGTAGTTTAGCCATCCTCCCTTACCTCTGCTTTGGGATTCTACCCAAGTGTAAGGACTGCAGCAATGTGAGATGAAGAACATAGTACAGTTTTGTACCTACCATAAATGTAGATGTTCAAGATCCACATTGCTGCAGTCCAATACTCCCTCCTTCCCCTCTGTAGTTAGAGGTGGTTGTGTGGGTTGGGTTGTACATATTGTGTATATTGTATATATTGTACATATTATTAGTGCAAGGGTGGTTGGTTGGTTGTTTGCTGTCTTTTGGTTTTGACCTTTATTTTTAGGGTCTTCTGACATCTGGGGCAAGAAAAGACTGAGGATATGACGTCGGTCATGCGCATTTGTACCCTGACGTCCTGATGTCAGTCAAATGCGCCTTGACCGACGTCAGCCTTATACTTTGATATTCGGGCCGACCGAGGACAGCGGACTACCCAAGTGTAAGGACTGCAGCAATGTGGATCTTCGAACATCTACATTTATGGTAGGTACAAAACTGTACTTTTCATATTTATTGGTAATGAATGATGTAGGAAGAGTATATATACAAGAAGTTAAAGGAAGGGAAATGCATTTCTAGGCAGGAGGTGGTAATGCCACTAGTTACTTCTTGCACAGATTATTGTTAAAAATAGTGGTGAAGATGAATTTAATAACAGAAATGGAAAAACAGTTAGGATAAGTAGATTTACCCATTCGATAAAGAAAAGAGCAGAAGCTATGGAGAGAGTGAAAGAAAATCGGGTGTTTTATTTCTCACGAACAGGAGTAGGAATACTAAGTATAACATTTGGAAGGTATGAAATAACTGTGAAACAATGTCATTGTTGGTCAGACATTACACAGCTCATTCAACCCCTGCCTTCCCTTCAACCTCCTTCCTCCTCCAAAACATTATTCTGGATGTATTGTTCCCACAGTTTCCATTTTTTTTATGTACTTTGCTCCTACCCTTTTCTAAAGATCCCAGTTCCAGTTCTTTTGTGTCTGTTACTGTGTTCACTCCTTGAACGGTTGGTTTAGACTTTTTGTTTTCCATTTTCTTCTAATTGCTTTTTTTTTTTTTTTTTTTTTTTTTTTTTTTTGACGGCCACCAGGATTAAACTCAGCAAGGCCTAACTACTCCTAGGCAATCCCAATTCTGTGTCACAGCTCAAAAAAAAAATAAATGTGTTGTCCAATCTTGCTTTCATTCTTACCAGGATGGGTTCAGATCTGATCCTCTGATCCGACTCTGCCTTGTATGCAAGCTCGAGGTCTTCCACTAGCCCGTGGCTAAACCTTATCCAAGCAGGCCCTAGGAATGACTCCCAGATCTTGTTTGCTGCTAAACAAGATCGGGTGGTCATTCTGCTAGCTCTGGCTAAGTCTAATCTTTATTTACCTCACTGTTTAAATCTTCGCTGTATTTGTTATACTAGGGTTACATAGTTGTAGTTTGTTGTGCTAAATAGTACACTCTGCCTCTTTTGTCTGTTGTTTCTGCTGGTTGGGCTTTATTCTCCCTCTCCTGGCTTTCTGTAAACTTCTATAGCCCATTTAAGTTAGAGGACTCTCTGTCTCGTATATCTCTACTTAAAATCATGTTTCTGACAGTTCGTATAAATTAGAGAACTGTCTCCCCCTTAGTCCTTTTAAGTGATAGGGCTTTCTCCCTTCCCTTTCCCCTCTGTCCTTTGAGCATAGTCTGTTCAACTTAGAGGGCTGTGCCTCCCTTTGAAAACATTCTCTTTTTTGTTAGTATTTGTTGTTTAAAAAAAAAAAAAAATGTATATATACATTGTTTTTTTTTTTTCCAAAAATGTCTTCCAAGGATTCAAAACCATCTGATTTTAAGAAATGTGAGGATTGTGGATAAAAAATGTCGTTGACTGACAGACGCGCAGTCTGTGTCTATTGTCTGAGAGCTGTCCATCTCCAGGTGTCTTGCTCTATTTGCCATTCTTTTAACCATAGAGCTCTCCTGGAGAGGAAAAACAAGCTTGTATTGAGAGGATTGTTAAAGACCCCCTTCTTAGAGGCTATTCAAGAAGGTCCGGGTTCTTCTAAATCACAGAAGTCTCCTACATTAAAATTGGACAAAACAGAGAACAGGTAGCCTTCTAGTGCTCCACTGGAGCCATCTAAAAAAATGGCAAAAGTTTCAGCTTTGGATCCGAAGCTCACCATTTCCGAGAAGTCATAGGCTCTGACACTTAACGGTTTCGATGCCAAAGGAATTTGAAATTCGGAGCCAGTTCTCTGTCTTGGAGCCATTCTTGCAATCCTCGGGTCACCCATTCTGTAGCCTTCTAAATCTCCAGCCCCCTTGACTCTGTCTTCCAGGAGCACGTCTGACAGTGACGTGAATCGAGTGGTACAGAGGCTATTAAGGACTCCGGCGCTAGCCAAATTATCGGATCCATCCCAGAGGGATTTGGATCCAAATGCATCCTCCTCTTCTGCTCCAATTCCTCCTCTGATCCGTTCTCCGACTTTGTAGTCGAAATGTCTGGAACGGTTACTGGTGGAAACTTCAGAGCAGAGACCTATGTCGGCATCTTTGGCCCCGACCATTGCTCCGAAGTCCTCGGCACCATCGGAAATAGAGGAGTCTAGGCGCTGATGCTGTCCAGTTGGGTCCGGGGAGGAGAGTCAGATCGGACAGATGTTTGAGCCGATCTTGCCTCTTTGGACATCGGCTCGGGTGATTTCAGCTCCTACTTCAGCCTCGGACCCTTCGTCCTTGGTTCCGGGAATTCCCTTGGCTTCTTTGGATCCAGAGATTTCCTCTGATCAGGGGCAGGGGGCCTTTGAGGTAATGAGGAGAATATTGTCTCCACAGATGATTCCATTGTAATCTCCAGATGTTCTTCCCCCCCTAAAGCACCGGTGTCTGCTTCTGTCTCTTTGCTTCCACAGGAATGCAGAGATCCTAGACAAAAGGATGCCCCATAGGGCACCCACAGGGCACCCCCCACTCTTCTGAAACCTCTCTAGAGGACCCGTCTGAGGAGGTCCCCTCAGAAGAGATTATGTAAGAGGAAACATTTACATTCCCCATAGGAGTCCGTCACTTCTGATATGGACCTTAATAAAGCTGAGAAGTCCCCTCGGTCACCTCCTGATGTCTCCTTTGGAGACATCTTAGAAATAAACAGTGGGATGGCTGGAAGCCCACAAACCCTTTAGCAGAGGAGTCCATATTCCTGAAGGCTTTTGGATCTCAAACTTCCTCCACTTGGGTGCCTCCACCTTTTGACAAACTGATAGACCTAGTTTCTTGAAAGGTGTAGGACTCTCTCTAGATTCAGTAGAACCTGTTCCTAGGAGGCCAGATAAAGTTTACGTCCCTAGCTGACAAAACTTTCCTGACCAAGGGAGTCCCAGTAGATGCTATGGTGGTAGCGGCAGCCACCAAGAAGAAACTCTCTGAAACATCTTCGTCTGTTCATCCACAGAACAGAGTCTTGTATGATGGATAGATATGGAAAGCACATTTTTTGTGCCCTCAGATCGCTGAACTACCTTACCCATTTTACAAGATTACAGAGAGACCTCCTGAAAGAGCTAGGAGATACTCTCCAAAGTTCAGTTGCTGATGGGGTTGCAGATGGTCTCTTCTCAGCTCTCTCCCTTAAATTCAGTCATCAACTCCTCCATGAGGCTGATCTCTTACGCAGCAGATGGAGCAAGTAGAGCAGCAGGTTCAGGAATTTCCTTAAGGAGACATTCCTGGATGCACTTATGTGACTTTGCGGAACCTTTTAAATCTTCCTTTGTCAGTGCCCCGTCCGATGGCTCATCTGTCTTCTGGTCCAAAGTCAAGGACACACTAACCAGGTGCAGACAGAAAAGAACGACTCTGTCTGCTTTAGGAGTCTGTTTATCCCTGCCTAACGGACCATATCCTGAAGGTCAGAAAAATTTGAAAAATGTGGTTTTGAAAATTTCAGAGAGCTTTCCAGGACACACATGGTGAATCTTCACCCAGGGGGCAGAGGGGGAAGTGGTAATGGAAGATGCTGACCACGTGGCAGAGGGCTCCCGCAGAATCAGGGCGACAATGAATCTTTCTTTAGTAAGCCCTTCCAGTGCTCCTGAAAGGAGGCCCACTTGTCCACCTCTGGAGGCAGTCTGTGGTCTGTTATCTTAGTACCCAGAAACCTGGCAACAAATAAGACAAATGGGTATAAAACATCATATTCAGAGGGATTTCTCTCCCTAATCATAAAAAAGATTCCAGACATTCCACCCAGTCAAAGAGATCAGGCAACTCTAGAAATGTGAAAGTTGTTAGACAAGTCATCCAAACAGTCCCTGCAGACCAAATAGGATCCAGAACTTCCTCACAATTCATTTTAGTTCCAAAGAAGACATGGGACTGGATACCAGTTTTGGATCTCTGTAATCTAAACAGATCAGTAAAAAAGTCCAAGTTTTGGATGGTAACACTCCAGTTGATACTCCCTTTTCTGGGACATGACAATTGGATATGCTCAATAGATCTGCAGGATGAGTACTACTACATAAAAATGGACAGGCAATCCCAGGAGACACATGTGCTTTCGGCTTGGATCCAGTCACTACCAGTTTCGAGCTCTGCCCTTTGGACTCACTACAGCCCCCAAAGGTTCACCAAATGTATGGCAGTCACGGCTCACTTGAGATGCCCTGGATTCCGGGTGTTTCCATACATAGATGACTGGCTCCTAACTGCCACCACCGAACATCTACTAATAAAAGCAAGAGACACCACCTTACAGCTCTTCTCTCACCTAGGAATTGCAATAAACGAGAAATCTGCCTTCTCAGCATGTAGTATTTATATGAACAGAATTGGATTCAACAATTATGATGGCCAGACTTCTTCCAGAACGAGTCCTTTCCAACGCCAGACCTCAAGTCTTCTTACAAAGAAAAAAGCTCAAGTGAGATTAGTTCTAAAAGTCTTTGGCACCATGGCAGCAGCAATAATTGTGGTCCCATTAACACGTCTACACATGAGAATTCTCCAGTGGCTACTGTCCACTTAGTGGTCGATGCAGGAATTACCAATGTCCCACAAAATAGTAACAGAAACTTGCAGGAAAGACCTTCATTGGTGGCTTTACTCCACTCAGGTGTCTATAGGTTGACCATTTGTTTTTCCCCAACCATTGGCTGCAGTGACCACGGAGGCTTCTCATATAGGTGGGGGGGACATTATCTGGGAAAGACTGTCCAAGGCACCTGGCAGGATCACAAGGCCCATTTGCACATCAGTGTCTTGTAGATGAGAGCAGTGCTTCTAGCATTGCAAGCATTCCAGAACACTCTACTGTTGGGAACTATTGCAGTACAGACAGACATGTCAGTGGTATGATACATAAACAAGTTGGAACCAGATCTTGCCCTTTGTCAAGAGGCCCTGAGAGTACAGCAATGGGCAACCTCCTCCCAATGTTTTCTGTTAGCAACACATATCCCGGGGAAAACCAACATGATGGCGGACAGGCTCAGCAGAGATTCTTATGCCTCACGATTGGTCCCTAAAACAGGAAGTGGAGGAAAAGATTTTCTGCAAGTGGGGCCAACCTTGCTGTGACCTTTTTGCAATCTACATGAATGCCAAATGCAGCAGCCACTTTGCCCTTATTTCCACCTCCAGGGGAGTCGGCAAGGGATGCACTTGTCCGCACTTGTCCACAATTGGCCGTCAGGTTTCCTCTATGCTTTTCCTCCCTTTCCCATTGATTCCCAAAGTTCTCCAGAAAGCCAATTGTTTGGGAAGGGACTTAATTCTCATTGCCCCATACTGGCCTCATCATATCTGGGTCTCCTTCCTGTGGCCTCATCTTTGGGAGGAGCCTGGTTTTCTGGACACCATTCCAACCTTTTGACTCGAGAGTCAGGAATGCTCCACCCTTCCCTTAAGACCCACAAATTGACAGCTTGGCTACTCAGATTCCAACCATAGCCAGATTTCCTAACCTCTTTTCATCAGTTAAACATGTACTGTCATCATCCCATAAAGCGTCAACAAGAAAGATTTTAGAAGCAAATGGAAAAGATTCTCTCTATGCGTTTCTCATAGCCATATTAATCCCTTTATTACCCCAGTCACTTCCATTCTAGAGTTTCTAGCAAAATTATTAGATGAGGGTGCAGCTGCAGCTACCATGAGAGTCCAACTAGCAGCAGTTTCTAGTTTCCATATCGGTGAATCTGGTCTCAATGTAATGTCTCATAGGCTGTGCAAAGCATTCCTGAAAGGAACTGTATTACTATGACCTATCAGAGACCTCCCAGCACCATGGGACTTAAATTTTGTCCTCTCGTGTATAATTTTTCCCCTTTTGAGACATCATCATCTTGCAAACTCAAGTGTTTGACATGGAAAACTATTTTTTTGGTAGCTATTACCTCTGCCAGAAGGGTGTCAGAGCTACAAGCCTGGTCAGTAAAGCCCCCCCCCCATTTGCTTTTCCACAAGGACAGGGCATCCTTAAGAACAAACTCTTCCTTTTTGCCAAAAGATTGTTCAGAATCTAATTCAATCTGTAGAGCTTACAGTTTTTTACCCAAATTACGAGAATAAGGCAGAATACATGTTGCATCAGTTAGATGTGCATAGGCAATTGCGCTTCTATTTACACAGGACTAAGAACTTCAGAAAATTTGTCCAACTATATATACTTTTCTCAGATTCAAAAAAAGGTACCTCTGTTTCTAAAGTGACACTATCAAAATGGCTTTCAGATTACATAACCTACATCTATAAATCTCAAAACAGAGATCTCCCCCAGAAGGTTAAAGCCCACTGTACAAGAGCCATTGCAACCTCCTCCGCCTTTCTAGCTAGACTACCAATTGATACCATTTGTGCAGCAGCGACATGGGCAAAACCACATACCTTTGTCACTCATTACAAAGTCGATTTGGCTTCCAGGAATAGGGCCTCTTTTGGCTTCATGATTCTGAAGAAGATTCTCCCTTGAGCCACCCAAGAAAAAGGGTGCAAAGCAGCCCTAGACCATCACACTACCACCACCATCATGTTTGATTGTTGGCATGATCGTTTTCTGAAATGCTGTTAACTTTACACCAGATGTAATGGGGCGCACACCTCCCAAAAAGTTTAACGTTTGTTTCGTCAGTCCACAGAATATTTTCCCAAAAGTCTTTGTGATCATCAAGATGTTTTTTGTTAAAAATGAGATGAGCCTTTATGTTCTATTTGGTCAACAGTGGTTTTCACTTGGAACTCTGTCATGCATGCCATTTTTGCCCAGTCTCTTTCTTATGGTTGAGTCATGAACACTGACCTTAACTGAGGCAAGTGAGGCCTGCATTTTTCTAGATTTTGTTCTGGGTTCTTTTGTGGCCTCTTGGATGAGTCATAGCTGTGCTCTTGGGGTAATTTTTGCAGGCCGGCCACTCCTGGGAAGGTTCACCACTGTTCAGTGTTTTCTCCAGTTGTGGATAATGGCTCTCACTGTGGTTCGGTGGAGTCCCAAAGCTTTAGAAATGCTTTGTAACCTTTTCCTGACTGATAGATGCCAAGATGCCAATTACTTTGTTTCTCATCTGTTCCGGAATTTCTTTAGATCACGGCATGATGTCTTCCTTTTTGGGATATTTTGGCCTACTTCACTTTGTCTGACAGGTTCTATTTAAGTGATCTCTTGATTCAACAGGTCTAGCAATAATCAGGCCTGAGTGTGACTAGTGAAATTGAACTCAGCTTTCCCCAAAAATGTGATTAACCACAGTTGCTTCATGATTTAACAATGGGGGGGGGGGGCAATTACTTTTTCACATAGGACCATGTAGGTTTGAATATTTTTTTCCTTAATAAATAAAATCATCACTTAAAAACTGCATTTTGTGCTTACATGGGTAATCTTTATCTAATATTTAAATTTGTTTGATGATCTGAAACATTTAAGTGTGACAAACATGCAAAGAAATAAGAAATCGGGAAGGGGGCAAATACCTTTTCATTGCACTGTATGCTGACTCTTCAAGCAAAGATCATAAATCTTCTAGACTTTGTTGCATATTTGGGAGCAATGCATATATCCTCACATTATTTTTTTTTTTGTGAATTTCTTATTCATTCTCGCTTTCCAATCCTATCTAACCTTTTCTGATTCCTATAGTTATGCATTGGGGGCAATTACTTTTTCACATAGGACCATGTAGGTTTGAATATTTTTTTCCTTAATAAATAAAATCATCACTTAAAAACTGCATTTTGTGCTTACTTGGGTAATCTTTATCTAATATTTAAATTTTTTGATCTGAAACATTTAAGTGTGACAAACATGCAAAGAAATAAGAAATCGGGAAGGGGGCAAATACCTTTTCATTGCACTGTATGCTGACTCTTCAAGCAAAGATCATAAATCTTCTAGACTTTGTTGCATATTTGGGAGCAATGCATATATACTCATATTATTTTTTTTTGTGAATTTCTTATTCATTCTCGCTTTCCAATCCTATCTAACCTTTTCTGATTCCTATAGTTATTCTGCATTGTTTTATATCCATCCAACCATCCACAATCCCTTTTTCCCATTTTTGCACGTGCTGTCATGGTGTCACTTCAACAGTGACGACCATATAGAACCAAGGTTTACACTTCCAGGTGGCTAGCCCTGCTGCAGTAGTTCTTCCACAGCGCACACACACGCACACGCACACACACACACACACACACACACACACACACACACACACACACACACACACACACACACCTATGGCCAATTTAGAATGGCCAGTCCACCTACTTCATGTCTTTGGAATGTAGGAAGAAACTGGAGCATCCGAAGGAAACCCATGCAAATGGAGGGAGGACATGCAGACTCCACACACGACACCGCTGAGAATCCAACCAGGGAACCTCTTGCTGTGAGGATACAATGCTTTTTGTTGTGCCATTGTGCCGCCCTATGTTTTTTATGCCTACAGATTATCCCTTTTTAACATTGGCTTCTGTTCCAGATTCTACTAAAAACTCTGCCAGTGCTGGTCTTTCATTTAGGATCCCCCTATTCATTTCTGTTTGCCTATACACTGATATCAATCCTTGATAGGGAAAGCAATCTCTTGGCTGTAGTCCAGATGAATTATTGGCCTTTTCCCATTCTGTTATCTTTCAGTCTTGATTATTTGCCCCAATACATTGGTCCTTTGCCATTTGTCTCCAGTAAATTGCAACCCCTTCTTGCCTATTCTCTGTACCCCTAATTGCAGTCATCCCTATCCGCAGATTCTCCTTTCTCCATTCCCATGTTGGCTTATTTCTCAGAATTCTTTGTTAATTTATGAATATAGTATTCTGTATAATTTATTGTTCTCCTTAAGTATCTGCATCCAAAATCCCAGTATGTCCTTATTTTTTGAGCTTCCCTCCATTTTGTCATTATCCCTTTCCACTTAGTACAAACAAAGCTAAAATTCAATGTGTAAGAGCCTTAACTGTGTCGCTCTGAACTTCCCCGTTCAAATCAGGTAATCCCAAACCACCGTGTTCTGTTGGAAGGATCAGCTTATCCCACTTGACTCATGCCCTCTTAATCTCTCAGATGAAATCCACCAACTCTTTAATTGCTATACACAACTTCTCTGGTTGAAAATATATGCTTGACCTGCGTATAAAACTAAATGGACTAAACATTTTCACTGCTTGTATCTTGCTATCTATATCCAAAAAAACAGAGCTTCCAATTTGTCAGTGTTTGTATTATCTTTTTAGTCTCCCACTTATCTTTAGCTGGCTTAACAGAATCCTTTTAACCTATACACCTGAGTACTTAATTTTATCATGTCCCCATAAATATGGGTATTGCTGAAACAGTTCATGTGTGGGTACATAGTTTACAGCTATTGCCTATGTTTTAGCTTCATTAATTTTGTGTCTGAAAAAGACTTGGGAAACATTCTGAGACAGTTTCAACACTGGAGTGCCCTTTCCTAGTTTATCAGGGCAAAATAATATCTGTAAGTAAACCCAACTTTTCTTGATTACCATACCAACATTCTCTTTGAATTTCTGAGTAACTTTTCTTTCCAGTGCTTCTAAATGTAATGCAAATAACAGAAGAAAGAGGATGCCCCTGCTTTGCTCTTCTGTTAAACAGAACTTATCAGAGAGGAACCCCACCCCAGCTTTACTTTACACCTCCGATCCCTTGTATATTATTTTGTCAGGGAATGCAAATGCTTTTATTGCCCTACTCATAAAATCCCAGCATACTCTGTCCACATGCTTTCTCTGCAGCAAGACCCACCAATAGCAGTGGTATTTTTTTTTTCATTCTGCTTCCCTCTGGATCATCACTCTTAATGTTGTCTGATGTTTGTCTTCCCTCCACAAAACCACATTGATCCATATCTATCAATTTTGGCATCACCTTTGCCATTCCTTTAGTCATTATAGACATAAACACTTTATAATTATCGTAATGGGCCTATATGAAGTTAGATCTGATGGGTCTTTACCCTCTTTAGGTATTACAGCCACCACAGCTCTCTTCCAGGATGTTGGTGCTTCTCCTCCTTTTAAAATGCTGTTAAACAAGCCATTCTAAATCTTTCACTTTCTTTCCTCCTAGTTTTCAGACTTCCACAGGAATAGCATATTTTCCTGGAGACTTGCCTATCGATTGCTTATACATTGCCATTTTTATCTCCTCTCTTCCTGTCAGTTGAGCCTAGTCTCCCTATAACCTTGGCATTTAATTCTTCCATAAACATTTCCATTGTACTTTTTCTTTTTTTTTCAAGAATTTATTTGATTTTACCTTTTAAAAGTCAAACTATTTACAAAAACAACAGAAATGAACTCGATACAATGTCAGTAACAAAGGGTACAAATACAAACAGTTAATAGTTCTCTAAGTTATACAGTTTCTGCTAAACAGTTAATTGATGCGTTATATTATTAGTTCTCATTTTTATGGTAGAAAGTTCATTATTATAGACTTCTTTAGCTAAATGAATAAATTCACTATTAAATGAAATGGTAGCCTTAGACTTCCATTTTTTTGTAATGACTCCTTGCTATTGATAAAATTGACCATAAAGCAGGTATTTGGTATATTGGTATGACTTCTGGGATTGGTACTTTGAATAGTACAAGGGAATCTGTGATAATGCAGTTATTCCACAGTACTTTACAAGAAAACCTAAAATCAGTCAAAAAAGATGTTACCATTTTATAGTTAGTGGTCATATGCAACCAGTCAGCATCTGGTGTTGAATCACATCTCCAACATTTTATATTATGCTTTTTTATAAATGTTAGCAACTTTATGTGGAGTTAAAAAGCTTCTGTGGAAAAATCTCCATGTGTAAATTCACCAGTATAGAGAAGATGTCTTTCCTGCTGATTTGACAGTTATTATTTTTTGTAAGTTATGCTTTTTAGTTTTAGCTGAATAATTACAGAAAGCCAAGTCTAAAGTGTCAGCCACTTCTAATCATTTTATATGCTTTTGATAAGAAAGAGGTGTTCATAATGGGACCCTTACTGATGATATAAATGAATTCTAATATTTTAAGTATGGTTTTATTATGTGTCCAAATGTAGTATAATTTTATTCTGAATGAGTTTTTTACAAGTTTGAATATCAAGCCAGTTACAATTTAGCAAGCTGCATCTGGCTATCAAATCTGTTGACTGAATTTTATTTCCATATATAAACTGTTGCCAATACAACAAGTTACTTTTCCTTAATTCTAACATTTTATTTCCATCGAAGGAAATCGAACATTCACTTTTAAAAGTTAAAGTTATCAGGCATACTGTTATATAAGTTTTTACTTACATGATTCGAGTATGCAAGTCTTTTGAAATTTAACAATAACGGACTTAGAGGAAATACGAGTTTCTGTTGATCATTCAGCATAAAAGATTTTAAGGACCACATAAAGACATTTATTTCTATTTTAATTAGAGGATTAAATATTGATTTATTATTTGCTAGCAACATATATTCTCATGAATTGATTTTCCAGCTGGATGAATATGATAGAGTAAGCCACAGGAGTATTGTATTGATAATTGAATTTAAGTAAAGATCAGTGTTAGGAAAACCAATACCTCCCTCTTCTTAACTAGTTGTATGCCAGTATAAGGAGATTGTGTTTTTGATACCATAGGAATTTGAGTAAGATATCTTTTATTTTTTATCATCTCTTTAAATGGGGGAAAGGATTAATGATTGATGAATAGAATTTTTGGCAATATGATCATTTTAATTAGAGCCTGTCTTCAAAAGTAAAAAAATATATATGTTCCAATGTTGTATTAACTTCATTATTGTATTGGTTAGGTGCTGATAATTGACTGATATTGAATGTTTGTAAGTTGATTCAATGACAACTCCCAAGTAATTTATGCATTGTCCCAACTAAATTTAATTTATTTTTAACTTTATCAGAAGTGCTTTAGTTTTGTTATGATTGAATTTTAAACCTGACACTTTCTCAAATAAGTTCATAGCATTAACTAAGTATTCCAGTGATGTCTCAATATCACCACATATTATTAGTAAATCATCTGCATGTAGTTGAATTTTGGGAGGGAGTTTGTCATTTAAATTATAGCCTTTTATGGTTTTATTTCTTATATAATTATCAAATGGTTCTATGGTGAGAGCAAAAAATAAGGGAAGCAAGGGGCATCCTTGTTTTGTACCTTTTAACACCTTGAATGGACTAGAAATAAAAAAGTCTTTATAAAAGACTTTTCATAAAGCTTTTTGATTAATACTACGATTTCTGATAAAAAAAATTATAAGCATGCAGTACTTTGAAAAATAGGACCAATTTCAAATGCTTTATCCATAGCAAGACTTAAGATAATTCATTATTATTTTTATTAGCTATATCTGTTAAGGAAAAGAGCCTTATGTTATCTTGCACTTTCTAGTAATAATAAATCCTGCTTGATCTTCATGCATTAGCTCAGAAATTACAGTATTCAGTTTTTTTGCCAGTATAGACCTACATATCTTGTCTATATTCAAGAGAGATGTTGGTCTAGAAGATGAACATAAAGTGGAATCTTTATCAGGTTTTAAGATGAGAAATTAGTGAATATTATGACAAAGGTGTAATTGGTTCTAGTAATAATAAATCCTGCTTGATCTTCATGCATTAGCTCTGAAATTACAGTATTCAGTCTTTTTGCCAGTATAGACCTAAATATCTTGTCTATATTCAAGAGAGATGTTGGTCTATAAAATGAACACAACGTGGAATCTTTATCAGGTTTTAAGATAGAAACTAGGGAATATTATGGCAAAGGTGTAATTAGTTGTAGATTTAACTTCATAGAAAGTGGAAAGAAGAATTTTTAGTGTAGTATCAGGGAGACATTTATATAACTCTGGGATTATTCCATCTAGTCCTGTCACTTTATTCTTTAGATTCTTGATTTGGCCTTTTAGTTCTTTAAAGGTGAAGTATGTGTCTGTTTTACTAATTTGTTCTTTTGGTTTTTTTGAATGTTTTCTTTTAGAAAGTTCTCAATAATTGTGGTGCTGCTTGTGTTCAACTTTGAAATATTAATACTGTCATAGTTCTTATTAAAACAATTTAGTATGTTTAAGTCTGTTTTGTTTTATTCTTATTGCTATATGTCACTTCTTTGATGTGATTTTTTTTTTCATTCAGATATTTCAGTCTGCTATTATGTGTAAACTTTTAGGGTTTAATGAATGTGAATGTGGATCGATTTTTTTTTTTTAGATCAATAGGGATTTAATGTTGAAAGCACATTTTTATCACTAGGTATATTTTTATTTATTTATTTTTACATTTGGTTACCGGGAAATTCCAACTGGATACCAGGTCCTTTTTCAGTGGAGGCCTTGGAAGAAAAGCTCCACAGAACAATAAATGACCAGCAGAGTACATGAAGAACAATTGAATATGCATACAGTAGCAATTAATACACACTGCAGCAAACATTAGCTATACATATCCTAATGAAACATAGTAATGAGCAGATATACCAATATCTAGCTAAAGGCTAGGAATAAAGTTTGGATGTATATACAGATAGTACTAAGCTCAAACAGATTCTTTTGTTAACTTGTATGCCTAAATCTTGTATACAGGTATTGCACTAAAGCAGGTATAAAGCAGAAGCTCCACACAAAGGTGGTCTAAGATTTAGTTTTAGCTTATCTATTTCTTCTTGTATATCTGTTAACTTCTTATTCTATTCTTCCCTCTTGGGTAAGTACCAGTTTTTAACTTTACCTTAAAGAACAACTTTTAATGTATCCCATAAAATCATATCCGAGATCTTGCCATTATTATTTAATTCTGTGAATTGGTTAATTTCCTTTAAGACACATTCTTGAAAGCCTTTTACTTTACATATGTCTGGATTCTTTAACAAAAGTTTAGATTGTCAGGACTAAAAACTATTTTAAAAGTAATGGCATTGTGATCAGGTAAGGGGCATGAAACAATCAATACTTCATTTATTTTAGAAAGTAAAGATCTGGTTAACAAAACTTATTTGTCTGAGTACCAAATCTATAGGAGTAGTGGGTAAATTTTAATGAAGAAAGTCATTTTATTTCAAATGTGTCTTTCAGGTTTCTTGTATTTTTATATAATTGTTTAAATGTTTAGTTGTTGAAGAAAGTTTAAAAGATGTGTAGTGTTTGTTTTATCATGATGAAATAAAATAGTTAAAATCACCGGCTAACAATATGTCACCTCTGGAGTATAGAGTCATGACATCTAAGTACCTTACAGTTTTTGTGCCAATGCCAGGTATCCAATAAGTGTTTATAAGAGTATAAAAGCTTTTCTTCGGTATTACTACCATCCCAAGCATACCATCTTTATCTGAATAGGAATCTGCAACCTCAGGTAGTCCTAAAATTGTTTTCCCATAAAATAAGGATACTTCTTTTTGTATTTAAATTGTGAGCTAACCAATACTGACTAGTCTTTAACAATAATCTATTTGTCTTCTGATAATAAGTGGGTTTCTTGGAGAAAGATAATATCAGCCTTATGCAAGGCTAAATATGTATTTATGCTACTTCTCCTCTTCGTAGGGTTATGTAACCCTTTTACATTTAAAGAGAAACACTTGTATACTGGCATCAATCAAAATGGGTTGTGCTAGTGACAGTTTATCATGACGTTCTGTGCTAATTCTAAAGGAAGTCATAGTGGCATTTAAGGGTTGGGAGAGTGCTACTTAATTTAAATACAATGAAAACAAACATTTCAAAAACCTTCAGCATGGAATATATTATTCCTGGTTTATATTTCCTGTACAAGCCACTAACTAACCAACCCTTGATGTCTACTGGCTAATTCCTACAACCACTATCGGAAAACAAATACTGAGGAAATGTGTTGGACAGACTGAGTATGAATAAAACGGAAGATACTTAATAAATCTACTCAAAGTATAAGCTATGATAACTGAGCTACAATATTGTGTTACCCTATATTATTTATTCCAAGTATAAATACTAGATAACAGATGTTTTATTTTTTTTATTGTGTTTAACATTTGTTGACTGGGAAAGTCCAACTAGGACAGAGCCTATTTTCAGTGGAGGCTCAGGGAGAAACGCTCCACACACATTTCTTTGGAATCTATCTTTGGAAGATGTACTAACTCAGGTTAAGTGAATAATTAAGTAAATAGCATGCTGTTCTGCATTAAGAAGTGTTGAAGTGTAACACTGGAAACTTTCCCTCATTACTTTTGAAAGTAAACATGAATCTGTAGCAATTCAAAAATTAAATACAAGTATTAAATCACTTAAGGCACTCCTTAAAATGGAGAACATCAACATCTGTTCAGTGACTGAGACCTGGCTCAAGGCTCCAGAGAGCACCCCTGCATTACCAGGCTATAACTCATACCACACTTTTTGGCCACCTAACCTGGACTGAAACAATAAAGGAAGAGGCATGTCCATATTCATTAAGGGTATCCACACCTCCAGGCTAGTTGCTCAACATAATGCATCCAAAGTTATCCAAGTGCAACAAACACTGGGCAAGACTGCAATCCAGGTTGTAGCTTTACAGATCCCCTGCCATGCCCCAGGATGCCCACTCCATGTTTCTTGATATACTGGGTACTATTAAGGTACAGCCCAATACCGTAATAATGGTAGATTTCAACTACCCAACCAACAGCTGGGAAAACTACTCATGTACTAACTCATTTGCTCTGCGCTTTCTGGAATTCATAAATTCCAATGCCCTGGAGCAGCTTGTCCATCCCCCCACCAGGGGCAGCAATATCCAGGACCTGGTCATTACCAATATGGGCAACCGATGTTGCACACCAGAGGTCAACTCCTCGCTGGTCAGATCCAACCACAAGCTAAACACCCTAGACATCAATATCCCTCCCCCGCCCCCATTAAGGAAACCACTGTAAAAAACTTCTCCATAGCCAACTTCATGCTTCTTAAGACAGAAGTGGCAAGCTTCACGACACCCATACAGATGGAAAAAAGACGTACAACTGCTGAATCCTATACAAATGCACTGTATAAGCACATACACCAGTGCATGGATCGTGCCATCCCCAACAGAACTAAGATGCTATCCTCCAAAAACAAGAAGCCAATCTGGTGGTCTCCTGCCGTAAACAAACTCTACAACAGAAGGAAGATGCTGTTGCAAATACAGAGTAAAATCCCCTGATTGCAGGAACTCCCTTGTCAGCCTCAGTAAGAAGCTGAGATTCCTCATAAAATCCTGCCAAGCTAGTTACGAAAATAAAATCGCCACTGATTCTAAAGACAACCACAAAGCATTCTACGGCTATCTCAAGAATGTCAATGGCAACACTCAGATCTGCTCTGAGCTACAGCACAATGGCACTAGATATACAGAACCAACTGATATTGCCAACATCCTGGCAGATCGGTTCATTGGAAACTTCACCCCCCCGCCCCAAAGGGCCCATCACTATACCAGAAGAATGCAAAGCCCCTGTAATCACGGCTGCACAAGTAAAGACCGCACTCAACAAAGCCAAGAGCATAGCATCTGTGGAACCTGATAACATCCCAGGCTGCGTTCTGCATGAACTACAGAACGAACTGGCACCCCATCTAAGTACCATGTTCAATCATAGCCTCACATCAGGCTTTGTGCCTACTGAATGGTGCACAGTGACAGTTATCCCACTCCACAAAGGGGGGCGCCACCACGGACCCCAGGAACTACCGCCCCATTAGCCTGATGAGCCTTGTCTGCAAGGGCTGTGGAATGTATCATCTTGGAGCTTATAAACAAGGACATAGGTAACCTCCTAACTCTGGATCCTACTCAGTTTGGGTTTGTAAAATTAGGTCACGTCTCCTAAACCTGATTGACTTCTTTGAAGCAGTCACCAGAGCCGTGGACGAGGTTAAGGTGGTGCACACAGCCTATCTTTACCTCGCCAAGGCTTTCAACACCATCCCCCACTCTGGAATTATAGATAAACTCACTAGACTGGGCATAAATCCCTGTGTCACAAGATGGGAGGCCAGCTGGCTCACTGACGGAATTCACACAGTGAAAGTAGCTGACTCCAAATCCAACTTCAGACCAGTAACAAGTGGAGTACCATAGGCTCAGTCCTGGGTCCTCTCCTATTTGGTATCTACTTCTCAGAAGTCCTGGGTAATACAGCAGGTCTTTGACTAATGAAGTTTGCAGATGACTGCAAACTAGGTGCCATAATAGAATCGCCTAATGATGTGGACATTCTACAAAGGGGGCCTCACTGAGACTTTGATGCTTGGTGTCAAAGTCATGGCCTCAAGCTCAGTGCCAAGAAGTGCATTGTCATCCTTTTTGAGAATAACACTGTACCCATGAACTGCCACATAAGTGGTAGCCTACTAAACACTGAAAGTGTGTTAAGAGACCTTGGGACACAGGTGGACAGGAGTCTCTCCTTTGATAATCACATCGCCACAGTAGTCAGGAAATCCTTCTATGTGGCACACCTCATCACAAATGGGTTTGCCTCCAAAAAAAAGCGGTCATTGTTTCTCTCTGCTCATCCCTCATCAGACCCATTGTACAGTACAACGCCCCATTTGGCGTGTACCTCGTAAGACATCAACAACTAGAAAGGCCACAGAAATACCTCACCTAAGAGGATTACCAGTCTCAAACAGATGCCATACGCAGACAGTCTCAAACTCCAGCTCTACTCTGTCGCTTATCGCCTACTCCGAGGTGACCTCTGCCTAACGTACAAAGCCATGTCAAACCCAGATCTTTTGGACATGCTACACTTAAAGAAACCCCAATCCGTCCGAGCAACATGCTCCAGGGACCTAAACCTTATCACCACAATAAACAGAACATGCTGGAGGGATAGAGTCCTGTCCCAGAGACATCCCATGCTCTGGAACAGACTTACCCATTCATGTCAAGCAAAGCTCCTCATTAGCCCTCTTTAAGAAAAGTCTCGACAGTTGGATGGGAAATTGTAAATTCACCCCAGGGATCACTTCTGTGACTCTGCTAGATGGGTGCAAGAAAACAACTTTCTTGGGTGGCGAAAGCCGGGGAACTTTTTTGGCTAGGCTTATATAGGCCCCAGGGCTGATGGCCTAGTACCTACCTTTTGAACTTGTATATAAAATGCTTGCATACATTTTAATTTCAAATAAAATAAGTGTTATTGATAAAGCATTAAAAAGTCCATTTTTTTTATTTCCAGTTGTTCTTCTTTAGAGTTCAAAGGTCGCTGTTTACTGGCTGGATTCACTCATGAACGTTACTTCACTAAGATGGAGACTCTCAGAACACCCAGAAGCTTGAGCTGACTTCAGTAAGCTCAGAAAAGCTTCACAAGTAACTAGACAGGAATTTAAAATGCAAAAAGGAAGCTTTTAAACTTGGAAAGCTTGCAGATACATTATACAAGCCGCGAGTGAACTAGAAAACCATTTTTCACCACTTTTCCCCTATAAAGTTTTGAAAACAGTTGAAAAGATTTTACATAGCTAAATACTTTAAAATATGAATCACCAACAAGAAAAACAGCACACCACCACTAATTAATAAAATAACATTTGAAAGAGAGAAGAATAACCATTTACATATGTAAAAGCACTGCATTTGAATATCATAGGTAATAATAGGTGTAATATAATAGGTGTGTGTACTAGGTTAATGACCCTGGAACCTTTACAAGCCTAGCCCATAGGATTACACTGACATTGTGCCACCCAACCTTATTTCCCAGTGCCTCTGTCGAGTAGAGCCACTGGAGTGATCCCTAGGGTGAATTTTCTATTTCCCATCCACTCATCAAGATTTCTTTTGAAGCGGGCTAGTGAGGTGCTCTTGTTTGACATGTATGGGAAGTCTGTTCCATAGCATGTGCAGTCTCTGGGTTATGAACCTGTCCCTCCAGCATGTTCTGTTGATTGTAGTAATGAGGTAGAGGTCTCTGGAGCGTCTGGTGCATATGGATTGGGATTTCTTTAGATGTAGCATTTTTAACAGAGCTGGGTCAGACATGGCTTTGTAAGTCAAGCAAAGATTGCCTCTAAGTAGGAGAAATGAGTCTGAGAATAGCTTGAGTCTTTTGAGTCTGTCCGTGTAGGACATGTGTTTAATTCCTAGGATCCTCTTCGTGAGGTACTTCTGTGGCCTCTCCAGCTGTTGCAGGTGTCTAGTGTGGTACATGCCTAATGGGGTATTATAGTCTATGATTGGTCTAATGAGGGAAGAGTAGAGAGAGGCAATGACCTCTTTCTTCCTAGATGCAAAACCCTTGGTAATGGGATGTGACGCTTAAAGGACTTTCTGACCACAGTGGCAATGTGGTGGTCCCTTCTGAGCTGGGAATTTCTGGTTAAAGGCTTACTATGCCTGCTCATTTGAACTGTTTTTCCTGATATTGGTGCGCCTTGTCTGCTGTAACGTAGACTAGATTCAGGCCTGTTGAATCTAGCTTTGTTTGTAAAACTTGAGCACTAATCCAGGCCATCTTTTTTGGAGAAGGTTCCCCTGCACCCTAGTGGCAGGAGTGTGCGGTTAGAACTTGTCAGATTGAAGACTGCTGGAACAGGGCTCAGTTTTGAGTTGTTTTACTGGTTAATTGGGTAATTTGTTTAAATCAATTTGCTCGTTTTCTATTGTTGTATAAAAAAATTTGCACTTTATTCATCTGCTTTTACTATAATTGTGCTTCTTCCCACTTTATTACCTTATTTTGCTGGTGCTTCTTCTTAAAAGTACTCAGTTGTATTATTCTGCTGCAGTTATTACTGCTTGGTACTAGTCTGATTAAATTGTAACGGTCATTCTAAGCCTTTTGGTTTAAGCACTTGGGCTTCAAACCAGTTGTTTTACATTAAGAAGGTTTGTGGACTGCATTGTTGTGGTAGGACAGGTAGCATACATCCTTCTAAGTTGGGAATTTCTGATTGAAGGCTCAGTGTCTGTTATGCTAAAAGCGTATTAGTTCTGGTTTACGCACTTGGGCTTCAGGCCAGTTATTTTACATTAAGAAGGTTTGTAGTCTGCACTCTTGTGGGAGGAGAGGCTAGATTCCGCCCTTCTGAGCTGGGAATTTGTGGTTAAAGGCTTATTGTGCCTGCTTATTTGATCCGTTTCTTTCTGAAATTTGTGCGCCCTGTTTGCTGTAGCCCAAAAGTTAGTCGTTTATTGGCCATTTTGGGCTGATTTCTAACTTTCGTTTTCCTGCTATAAAAAACGCATTTGTATGGTTTTGCGTGCAGGGCAGTGCCGGTTAGCTAGGGTTAAACTATTCTCGGCTCCACGAAGTCTACTGTTCAATTTTTCCCTTGGAACTAGCCAGACTTTCAACTTAAGCACTCAAACCATTAATTTCACAGCCCAGCACTTGCTCAAAACTCATAGCAAGCACTAATTAACCCTAGCACTAGACCCCCTATACTGTCAGGGCAAGGCTCTGTATTCGTCCTTACCAGCTAATCCGTAAAACAGATCACTTTACCTATTCAGGCATGTCCAAAGGGCAATATCAGGTGTACTGTCCAGTCCAACTGGTGAATCTGGGCATTTTGAGGCAATGTTACAGCTGCCTCATGTACACAGACAGCCCTATCCTCCTACCATCGAACACTAATATATGTGAGGGATTCAGTTATACAGCCAAACTGGAGGCAAAGCTCTCTCAACCCAAGACTGGAACTGACGGTCAAGAGGTGAAGGAAAATACTTGCAACACACCCACCAGTCTCACATAGACCTACTAAACCAACACCAGCAAATAACACACATAAGTACACGAAAACATACTCGGAGGCTCTAAATAAAAATCTGCAAAAGCAACAGAGACCTCCAAAGCAGACACCCAGGCAACCTCCACACACCATCACAAACCATGGAACACATACTTCACATAATCAATGTGCCACGCAGTCACAGCCCTTAAGGCAAAATAACACACCCAACACAGTAGTAATAGGTGACTCTATAGTCAGGCACACTGATGCCCCACTAACTAGGCTGGACAAGAAGGTTCCAGTTAGCTGCCTGTCGGGTGCCAGGATCCGCCACATCTTAGATAAGTGCATCTCTCACAGGTTGTTGTGTTGGGTGGTAGGAGGAGAGGGTTGTCTGTGTACATGAGGCAATTTCTACATTGCCTCAATATGTCCAGATTCAGTAGATAGACAGAAGAGAACACTGGGAGCTGACCCTTGGACATGCCTGAATAAAAAACTAATTTTCCTCTAGATAAGTGAGGAAAGTGAGTACAAGAGCTGTTTTTCTCTATGCAAGCGAGAAAAGTAAGTACAAAAACTGTTTTCCTCTAGGTAATGAGGAAGATAGTGCTATAGTAATTAATAGCTTATTTAGTGCTTACAAGTTCTGAACAAGTGCTGAGCACGAATAAGCAAATTTAAGTGCTAAAACTAAGAATCTGTATTTGCACTAGATGAGTTACAGGACAGAAACAAGTGCAAATATAGGCTTTCAAATCAGAAAGTTGAGAGAGATGGAAGAGATTGACCAAATGGCCAATAACTACAATTTCTGGGCCAGAACCACTCCTTATGTGGTAGACAGGTTACCTAGTGCTTACCACTCCCACAGATAAGCTAGAAGGCTTCCCTCCAACACAAAAAGGCTTGTGGGGGGGGGGGGGCTCAGAAGCTTACATACAGTCCTGGATACAGCAAATCTGTATCTGGAACACTAGTTACAGGAAAGGTAGGAAACAGGCTTACAGTTTTTTTTACAGAAAAGTAGCAAAAATAGTAGTAAACACAATTCACATGCAGTGCAAGCTAGCACACTTGAGTATGTAGCAATATTAGACCAAACACAGTTTAAAAAATGCAATTAAATTAAAAAGGACTAAAAGCAAGTGCAGAAAGAGTTTGTTAGGTAGAATGTGGTAAAGAGATGGGACTGGGGGAGTGTCCCAGATCATATCTACAGTGGGGCAGGCAACTAAAAAAGCCACCAAATTTAAACTACAAAACAGTTTCAACAGAGATCTAAGCAACAACTAATAGTACAAACTCTAAAAACCAAGAAAATGTACTCTGCTCTGTATATTTGCAGATAGATTGGAAGGCAGTCTTTCAGAACACAGGTTCCAGCAATTAAATGCAGACCGCTACTGGTATCAAAGGCCTTGGCCAGATCAAGGTAGGCTGCATGAACCACCTTGCCTTCATCCACAGCTCTAGTGACTGACTCAAATATGTCGCCCAATATGAGAGTGTTAGGTTGGACACTATAATATTCTCCAGGGTGCTTAGGAATGTGGAGTGAGAGTCTTGGGACATGGTTGGGGACCTATAGCAGGCTACAACCTGAATCGCTGTCTTACCTAATGTTAGTTGCATCGGAAGAGCATCTCTGATATGTTATGTTGGGCTACCAATCTGGAGGTGTGCGCATCCTTTATGAATATGGAAACAACACTGCCTTTGGAGCTTTGGTCCAAGTTCTGGGGCTGAAAGGTGTGGAATGAGTTACTCCCTGGTAGTGCAGGGGTGCTTTCTGCTGCTTTAAACCAGGTCTCTGTTACAGCACAAATGTCTATGTTCTCCATTTTGAGGAGTTCTTCGAACGAGTGCATTTTGAGATTTAGACTTCTAGCATTGAACAGCATGACCCTCAGATTGCATTTGTGTATAGCTGTTACAGTGGTAATTTGGTCTTTGGAACGCAGCCTAAAAAGGCATTATAGGGGTGGCAAGAGCCTTGGCCAGTATCCGGAAGCCCAGGCGTGACAGATGCAGGCCATTTCTGGCAAAGCATCAAGATCTGTCGGTCATGTCATCCCAGGCAGACAGATAAACTGGATCCCCTTAGAATGACACCAGACACGTAGCAAGCTGTTGAAATCAGTCATTTTCTGCTTGTATTGTGGTATCATTCTGGGTGATGGTAAGATGGTACTCAGAGCTAGGGTCATACCCACTTGGGCTACATAATCCAAGAGCTCCTCCATGTCTCTCTTCATGAAGTCCTTGAAGTACATCTCTGGTAATTCACACCCACATGTACAATGACAGAATCTTATTTGTACCTGTTGTTGAGGGACCTGAGTGCATGCGTTGTGGCAGATCTGGCACCTGACAGGCAGCTGACTGTTACTTTCTTATTCAACCTAGTGAGTGGGACATCAGTGTGCCTCACTATCGAGTCACCTATGACTGGTGTGTTGGGCCTGCCGTTTTGCCTTCGAAGCTTTGGTTGAGTGGCATACTGTTTAGGAGAGTTGTGTGTCGTGATTAGTTTTGTGTTGTGGTAGTCAAGTGCATTCCTGCCTTGGAGGTCTCTGCTGTTTGGCTAGATTTTTATTGAGTACCTCCGCGAATGGTGTGTGATGTGTGGTTTTATGTGAAGGCAGTGCTGGTGTGTTTTCTGGAGGGCTGTGTGTTCCATGTGGTGTGGTGCAAGTGCTGTCCTTCTCCTCTTGACCAGCTATTCTGGTCTTGGCTGGAGAGTGCGTGGCTTCCACTTTGGATATACAAGTGCATCTCTCACAAGTCTAAGTGTTGGGAGGTAACAGGAGAGGGTTGTCAGTGTACATGAGGCAGTTTCTACATTGTCTCAGGATGCCCAAGTTCACCAGGTTAATAGGAGAAAGCACAGGGAACTGACCTTTAGAGATGCCTGGAGGGGTGGGCATTAATAATAAATACTGGAGTTGTTTCCTTGTAGAACATTTAGTGCTGGTAGTACTTTATGTGCTACAATAATTGCTACAAGAAGTCTGGTAATGTGCTTGACTAGTAAGCTAGTAAAAGTGCAGGAGAGGAGAGAATTAGCAGATCCTAAGGGAAAAAATTGAAGCGCAGACTTTGGCAATGCTCAGAAGCTTAGACAGTTCTGGATACAGCAAATCTGTACCTGGATAAGACTAGTTACAGGAAAGGCGGGAAATAAGTGCAAATGCGGACTTTTAAACCAGAAAGTTGAAAGAGATGGAAAAAACTGCCGAAACGGCCAATAAACTACAATTTCTGGGCCAGAAACCACTCCTGTTGTGGTAGATAGGCTACCTAGTGCTTACCACTCCAGCTGATGAGCTAGAAGGCTTCCCACCAACACAGAAAGGCTTGGGGGGGCTCAGAAGCTTACAGACAGTCCTGGATACAACAAACCTGTACCTAGACTAGACAAGTTACAGGAAAGGTGGGAAATAAGTGCAAATGCAGGCTTTTAATCCAGAAAGTTGAGAGAGATGGAAAAAAAAACTGCCCAGTCGGCCAATAAACAACAATTTCTGGGCCAGAAACACAATATTTTTAACATATACTACTATACAATTACGGATATAGTTATGTGGAGGAGGAGGGGTAATAAGTGTCTGTGTCAATGTGGGCAACTGTACTGCACAAGTATTTTGATTTATTGTATTCAAAATGCAATACAGTACTGTAATATATGATTACTGAGCTTCTCTTTCAGATTAATTATGTATTCTAAAGTGACTGAAAATAGAATAACATTTAACTTAAAGGAGAATAAAAAGTGTTACCTTATTTAAATCGTATGAGGACCACATACAAAGCTGTGCCAAACCCAGAGCTGTTAGACATGCTCCACTTTAAGAAATCCCAGTCCCTCCGAGCAGCTCGATAGGGGCACATTTAATAAGTCAATTTTCTGAACAAAAGTAGCGACTTCCTCCAAAGTATCAAATAATGTTCTTCGTGTTTCACTGTTGCAGTTATCACACTTGGGTTATCTGCCTGCAGGTAGCCCTCAGTCGGCCCGAATACCAGAGTCTTAGTATTTCTGAGGCGGATGCTGTCGCTTCTTCCATGACGTCAGGGATATAAAACAGGCAAGCAACTCCATTACATCAGTCTTTCTTGCCGAGGAGCCCAAAGCAGAAGCAGTTCGCAAGTGCCGATTGGCCGCTACCTGAAATTGTCGTTTTCGAGTTTATAATCCTGAAGTCTTCTAAAGCCAAGTACCCATTAGGGACGTTTTTTTCTTGCTCTAACCGATGTCTGAAAAACTTAACAATTGTCTTGCCTGTGGAAAGCAAATACCTCACAGAGATTTTCATTCTTACTGCGTCACCTGTTTAGGCCCAGACCATGACGTCCCTTGCTGTCGGTTTTGTGCCTTGTTTAACGCCCAAACCATTCGGCGTCGGGCTATCTTTGTCGGTAAATTCTTTCACTCTCATTCTCTGTATTCCGAAATGGCTTTGGTAGGCCATCTGACTACCAGTCTTCCAAAAAAAACGTAAAGATAAAGACTGAGACAGACCGCATAGGTCCAAAACTGCCGACGATGCTTCCGTTAAAAAGCTAGTCACCAGTCCATCGGTACTCAGTGAGGAGCCTTTGCAGCCCCTGATGCCTGCTTCTATGGATTCGCAGGCCTCTGCCGAGACCCATTTGGAGTCCGGTATGCCGCAGGATGCTTCTTTAACTATGGAACCTGCGGATGTCTCTACCTTGGATGGGTCCAGAGCTGCTGTTCCGGCACTGTTTTCTGAGGGTGTATTTCGACCTACTGATGTTCGGATCAAACCGGCGACTTCATTTTTAGCCAAAACTACAGCGTTTCTTAAGCCCAGAGTACGCACTCTGCCGAGAAAACCGATGACCAGAGTGCATGCTCAAGCTCCTATGCCGCAAAAACAAATGCTTAGAATGGCTAAAGTCTTTATCACCCTAATTGGGGGAAGCCAGCTTTCCCCTGCTAGAGTTTCCTAATGATGCTACAGACCAGGAGTCCGATGATTCTGACCCTTCTGATTATCAGGACGTGCCCTTATCAGCCTATGAGGATTCAGATGCAGAGGAGTATAGTCCCTCTGCCTCCCCTCCAGAGGATTTTTCTTTTGGTGAAACCTTGCATACTTTGAGAGCATTTCCGCTGGGAATGCCAAGACCATTCTCAATCCAAAAAGAGACTCGGAGAATTTTTAGAGTTGCCTCAGCACAGGGCTCTAGCTATACCCCCTGTCCTGGATGTTGTAGATGATGTTTTTATGGAATCCAGTCTTACTCCAGATACATTACCCCCGGCCCTTTGGAAACATGACAGGTACTACAGAGTACCTGATTCCCACAAATTTCTCTTCAAGAATCCTACTGCTGATCCAGAGACCATTTCCCAGGGACCTAAAGGTATTAAAGCTACCACAGCTAAAAATCCTACCCCTTCGGACAGGTATTCCAGAGCTTTAGGCAGATGGGGTAAGAAGGTATATACCTCTACAACTCTTGCCATTAGGGCATTGAATTGCCAGTTTCACATGTCGAAGTACCAGCAGCATATTATGGAACTAATTAAACAAAAAATGGTGTTACTTCCAGATTGTGCAGAAAATAAAGATTTACAAGAGCTAATGCATTCTGAAAACCAAGTTAGTAAGTATACTTTGCAGTGTGGCTTTGATGCCCTAGAAGCTTCTTGCAGGGCTGCAGTCACTGGGTCTGTACTGAGAAGGCATGCTTGGCTGAAGGAACAAACATTGCCAGATCATGTCAAATCCAAATTACTAGTTGACCCTTTAAATAAGGACTGCTTGTTTGACACCAAAGCAGAAGTTCTTAAAAAGATGGAAGAAAAAGCGAAATCTTTGCAAACTGTCAAATAATTCTTACAAGTGCAGCCACCTAGGTTCAGTAGGCATTGGCCTTCAAAAAACTGGTCCTTTCCAGCCCCTTCCAGGCCTTCCCAGACCAAACCCAGGGGAAACAGGCCACCCAGACTGCAGTCTCAGGGTATGCAGATACCTAAAGAATGGAGTGCCCCCACATCAAAAACAGGGAGTGGTAAGCCACCCCCTTATGGAAAAAGTTCACAGTGACTTTTCAATTATCCTTCATAGCCCTGCCCAGTTACTTGTGCACCTAGGAGGAAAACTTGCCCTTCATGCAAAAAACTGGATGTCCATTACTCAGGACCGATGGGTTTTAAACATTGTATCCCAGGGCTATAAATTCTACTTCTATTCACTGCCAACCCCAAGCAGGTTTCCAGACCTTCCTCCAAACCAGTGGGCAGAGGCTCAAAAGCAAACCTGTTCCAGTAGAACAAAGGAGTCAAGGTTTCTACTCCAGACATTTCCTGGTGCCCAGAAAAGAGGGCTCTTGGCACCCAATCCTGGATCTATAAATTCTCAACACATTTTTGGTGGTCCCAAAATTCAAGATGCTTACCCTGCAACAGCTTCTCCCTATGCTAGCCAAGGATGCCTGGTTAGTCACTCTAGACTTTCCCATCCCTGTAAAGGAGTCCTGTAGAAAATATCTACGTTTCAGGACAGGCTCTATGCACTATCAGTACTCTGCATTTCTCTTTGGCTTATCTACTGTGCCCAGAGTATTCACAAGTGCTTGGTTCCAGCCATTGCATACTGCAGGCAGAGAAATATCCAAATGTTCCCTTACTTGGACAACTGCCTGATTCAGGTGGACAGTCAGGAATTGCTACTTCAGCACCTGGCATTTGTAAAAAGCCTTCTCATTTCATTGGGGTACACCATCAACGAAAAGAAATCACAACTGGTGCCCAGCCAAAAGATTGTATTCCTAGGAGCAAGCTTGGTCAAGACTTTCCAGATGGCATTTCTCACTTCAGAAAAACAGATCTCTGTGACAGACTACTTCAAACAAATGGCCACCAGAACCCAGCTATCTGCAAGCCTTAGGATTCATGGCCTCATGTATTCTGCTAATTCCATATGCAAGACTGCATGTGAGGAAACTACAATGGTACTTAAAAAGTCTTTGGTGCCAACATTCTCAGGACCTGTAAATAGTCATTCCTATCATAGCCTTGTCTAAGGGCAGAGTTCCTTTGGTGGGCAGAAGCATGCAACCACAACAAGGGACTGTTTTTTACTCAACCCTTCGCTGCCCAAATGCTGACAAGAGTCGCATCAGACTGTACATGGGGGGGCCCATATGGCAGGCAAATGCATTCAGGACCACTAGTGCCCAGGGCAGATTCTCCTGCACATCAATCAAAAAGAGATGCTAGCTGTACAGAATGCTCTGACAGCCTTCAAACACCTAATCCTTCCAGGACAACTGCTTATAAAAACAGACAACACCACAGTTATGTGGTACATAAGCAGGGGGTACCCATTCTTTCCCACTCTGCAGGTTAGCCGTGGCCCTGTGGAATACAGCCTTGAGCAACCAAGTGCATCTACAAGCTCAATTCCTGCCAGGCCAACAAAATTCACTGGCAGATGACTTGAGCAGAAATCTTAGACCGCCACGAGTGGAAATTGGAGCCCAACATCTTCAACCATCTGATCCAGAGGTGGGGGACACCGGAGGTGGACCTCTTTGCCTCCCCCAAGAACCACCAGTTGAGCAAATACTGCACCAGGAACCCTCATAACAGGGCCTGGAAGGTGGATGCCCTATCCTTTCAATGGGAACACCTCTCAATTTATGTTTTTCCCCACTCTGCCCCTTCTCTCAAGAGTACTACTCAAGATAAAACAAGACAGACCAAGGGTAATTCTTATTGCCCCAGACTGGCCATGCCAGCACTGGTACCCACTCTTACGCAGCCTGACTACAGTGCCACCCTGGCACCTTCACCAGACCCCTACCCTGCTGTCTCAGCAGGAGGGACAGCTTTTGCATCCGCAGTTACAAACCCTAAACCTTGCAGCCTGGCTTATCCCTTGAATACCTCATCAGCAACCCTAAGCAAACAGGCGCTGGACATCATTCTTGAAGCCAGAAGGCCTAGTACTAGGAAATCCTGTGCTGAAAAGTGGAAAATATATTGTTTTTGGAATCCGTCACAAGGGAAGGACACAGCAGTGCCCTCCTTGCCTGTAATCCTGGATTACCTAGCAGAGCTACTCCACAGAGGCCTATTCTTCTCCACCATTAAGATTCATGCCCCTGCCGTCACAGCTCATAATACTGAGCCACGTCTATATTCTCTCACCCTCTCATCAAACCATTCCAGAGAGGGGCTAACAACTTAAGCCTTCCTAGGAGAGCACCCACCCCTGCCTGGGACCTTAACTTTGTACTGGAAAAGCACACACTTCCTCCTTTTGAACCTGCTGCCTCAGCAGAGTTAACATTCCTCTCTTGGAAGACAGCCTTAGTTTTAGCCATAACTTCAGCAAGAAGAGTGTCTGAGTTACAGGCACTAATGGCTGTGGAACCCTTCATTATTTTCTATGTTGACAGGGTTTCCCTCAGGACTAACCCATCTTTTTTAATTTCCCCAAGTATTTTGGGTTTCTAATACCATGACTGGAATGGACCCCATTCCTAAGTCAAAGTCCAATTAAAGTTCATGAAATTGGTATTGTTTCACTCTTTTTGATGTTAGCCAGAAGTGCACTTCGCAGCACCCGCAATGTGCCCAGTAATGACTCCTCCTGCAATTCGTATGGTGTTGCATGAATTGGTAGCATATCTAAATAAGATTGTAAATTCTTTTTTATAAGACCAGTTGCTCATACTACTATTGGAACTGTTTATAGGTAGGTACTAGGCTATCTGCCCGAAGACATTTATAAGCCTAGCCAGAATGTGTTTGCTTTCGCCGCCCCCTTAGATTAGTTCCCTGTGCCTCTGTCCAGCAGAGCCACTGAAGTGATCCCTGGGGTAAACTTTGTTTCCCATCCACTCGTTAAGGTTTCTTTTGAATAGTGTTAGCGAGGATCTCTGCCTAATGTATATTGGAATCTTGTTCCAAAGCATGGGAAGTCTGTGGGACAGGAATCTATCCCTCCAGCACGTCCTATTTATTGTTGTGGTGAGGTTTAGATCCCTAGAGTGTGTGGCTCGAGGGGATAAGGTTGTCTTTAGGTGGAGCATGCCCATCAATTCTGGGTTGGACATGGCCTTGTATGTCAGGCAGAGATCACCTCTGAGTAGGCGGTATGCAGCCAAGTACAGCTGGAGTTTCTTCAGTCGAGCTGCATAGGGCATCTGTTTGAGGCCAGTGATCCTCTTGGTGTAAGGTACTTCTGTGGTCTTTCCAGCTGTTGCAGGTATCTTGTAAGGTACATCCCACGTGGGGCGTTGTACTCTATGATGGGTCTGATGATTGATGAGTAGAGGGGCACAATGACCTCTCTTGATCTGGATGCGAACCTTTTGTGATTAGGTGGGCCATGTGGAAGAATTTTCTAACCACTTTGGCAATGTGATTATCAAAGGTGAGATTGCCATCTACTTGGGTCCCCAGATCCCTTGTTACATCTTCCGTATTTAGGGGACTACCACCTATGTTGTAGTTTGTGGGTACTTCGTTTTTCCAAAAGGGATGACTATGCACTTTTTGGCATTTAGCTTGAGGCCATGATTTTGATACCAGGTATCCATCTCAGTAAGACCCTTTTGGAGGATGTCTGTGTCAGCCGGAGAGTCAGTTATAGACCGTAGTTTGCAGTCGTCTGCGAACTTGGTCAGCCATAGCCCTCCTGTGCTTGCCTGTACCTCTAAGAAGTATATGCCGCAGAGGAGTGGTCCTAGCCCTGGGGAACTCCACTTGTAACCGGTTTAGAGTCTGGCCTAGCTCCCACAACTCTCACCATGTGGGTTCTGTCCTTGAGCCAGTTGGCAACCCATCTTGTGACATAGAGGTTTATGTTCAGGCTGATGAGCTTGTCTATAACACCAGAATGGGGAATGGTGTTGAGGGCCTTTGCGCGGTCTAGGTAGGCTGTGTGTACCACCTTTCCCTCGTCTTTAGCCTTGGTAACTGTCTCAAAGAAGTCCACCAGGTTTAGGAGGCATAATCTGCCCTTAACAAAGCCAAACTGGGTACGGTTCAGTGTTTGGAGGTTCCCAATGTCTTTGTTAATGAGTTCCATGATGGTGCACTCTATAGCCTTGTAGACCAAGCTAGTCAGGCTTATAGGGCAATAGTTCCCGGGGTCTGTTGTGGCTCTACTTTTGTGGAGCGGAATAACCGTTGCTGTGCACCACTCTACGGATACGTAGCCTGTGGAGAGGCTGAGTTTGAACAGTGTGTTTACGTGAGGGGTTATTTCGTCTTTGAGCTCATGTAGGACGCAGCCTGGGGCACTGTTCGGTCCCATTGATGCTGTGTTTTTGGTTTTGGAGAGGGCTGTTTTAACCGGAGTGTCTGTGATTTCAGAGACTCTACATTCTTCTGGTATGGTTATGGGCCCTTTTTGGGGGTGAGAGGTGGGTGAAGTTTGCACTGAACCTGTCTGCCAGGATGTTTCTTTTGACAGGTTGACAGTGGCCTTTCTTTTGACACTCACATTGCTAAAGTGGTTAGAAAGACCTTCTACATTGCCCACCTGATCATGAAGGGATTCACATCCAGATCTAGTGAGGTCATTGTTCCCCTGTACTCTTCACTTATCAGACCAATGATCGAGTACAATGCCCCATTCGGGATGTATCTCACCCGACATCTGCAGCAATTGGAGAGACCCCAAAAGTTCCTCACCAAAAGGATAAAGGGACTCCAAAATCTGTCATATGCTGCCAGATTGAAGAAACTCCAGCTCTATTCAGTCGCATACCGTCTGCTCAGAGGTGACATGTGCCTGACATACAAGGCCATGTCCAACCCGAATTAATGGACATGCTCCACCTCAAAAATCCAAATCCACCAAAACCACTAGAGCAAGCGACTTAAACCTTAGCACGGATATAAATAGGACGTGCTGGAGGGATAGATTTATCACTCAGAGACTCCCTATGCTGTGGAATAAAATCCCGGTCCATGTGAGGCAGAGCACCTCGCTGACTCTGTTCAAGAGAAATCTAGACCTGTGGATGGGAGATCGTAGGTTTACCCCGGGAATCATCTCTGGGTCACTGCTGGACAGAGGCACAACAAACTAATGGGCACAGTATTTTTTCATATAAGGGGTGGCGTAAGCCACAATAATTTGGGCTAGGCTTATAAATGCCTTAGGGCAGATAGCCTAGTATAAACCTATGAACCTATGAACCTATAAGCTTGCCTTGGATGATTTTATGAGGGATCGTAGTTTCTTGCCGATACTAATCAGGGATGTCTTCCCTTCTTGGGATTTTACTCTTTTCTGTACTAGTTTCCTCCTCCTATTGTATCGCTTGTTTATGGCAGGAGTACACCAGACTGGTTTCCTTTTCTTGGAGGAGTGAGTCTTGGTTTTGCTTGGAATGACATGATCCATGCATTCTTGTAGGTGCCCGTACAATGCATTAGTAAAGGATTTTGCAGCTTGGACAGTGTTGTCCTTCAGCATGGGGGCTTGGAAACTTTCCACCTCGGTCTTAAATAACATGGTTTGCTTTTGAAAAGTTTTTCACGGTCGTTTCCTTGTCCGGGGATGGCGGTGGAATGTGGTTATCCAAAGTGATTTGTTTATGATCAGATCTAACCAGCGAGGGGTTGACCTCTGGTGTGGAACACTGGTCACCCATGTTGGTGATGACCAGGTCCAGTAGGTTGTCACCTCTGGTGGGAGTGTTGACCAGTTGAACCAGAACGTTTTGAGTTTATAAATTCTAGGAAATGTTGGGCAAGGGAGTTAGTACTTGAGTAGTTCTCCCAGTTAATGTTTGGGTAATTGAAATCGCCCAATATTAGGGTGTTTGGTAGGACCTTTGTTTCCTAGTGTTTCCAGAAATGCGGAATGGGGGACCTGGGACATGGTGGGTGATCTGTAGCAAGCTACAATTTGAATTGCAGTTTTGCTCATTGTTAGCTGCACATGGATGATCTCTGAAGCATCGTGCTGTGCCACTAACCTGGAGGTGTGGGTATCCTTGATGAATATGGATATGCCCCCACCTTTTGCATTTTTGTTAGGGTTCTGTGGCCGAAATTTGTGGTAGAGTTGTAGCCTGGTAGTGCTGGGGTGCTCTCTGGAGCCTGTCTGGGTATCTTTCTTCCAAATGGGTCTTGTTTCTGCCTGCAGATCGATGTATTTTATGACTTTGTGTCTCTCTCTACGCAAGACACTGTAGTCACTAGGTCTGGTGATTTCAGTGATCAATGCTACTTTTGTCTTCTTTTCTTGGACCACTATATCCAGTTTTCTAGCGTCTGTCTTTTGGACTGTTGGTATTGGGTTATCCCATGTGATGTAAACTTCATAATTTTCTATGATTCTCTGTGGCTCATGTTTCCAGTGCTTTTCAGCCACTTTGATACCATAATGTTTGCACAATGTCACCACATTATTATGCCTTTCAGTGTATAGTCCCTCTGCCATTAGAGAATCACAACCCGCAATATTGTGTGACTGTTTCCAATTCGGTTCCACAAAACCTGCATATGTCTGTTTCTCCCACATGTTCAATAGACTTAGTGAGCCAGCGTGTACATAGCCCACTATCTTGGAATGCCAATATTAACCTTTCATTTCTCGATGTAAATTCACCTCTCCTTAACCATTCCTGCGTTTGTTCTTGATCAACATGAGGCTCTTCCAGAAGTTTTCTCTACTTCCAACTTTATTGTTTTTTCTCACATTTCTTGCCTTCTCATCTGGTCCTTCACCTTCTATTCTTTCTTTTATTTTTTTAGCACATTCAGTTGCTGCCTGGTTTTTATCCACTTCTGGTTTGATTTCCATTCCTGCTTGACGTCGATATGCTTCTGCTAAATTAAGCAGAGATGTCATCTTAGATTTATTCTCCTCATGTTTCAAAACTTTCACCACATTTGGATCTTGTGAGGTCAGTAGATGTGTGAGAAGTCCCACGATTGCAGCTCTGTCTATACATGTAATCAATTTCAAGGAGGCCCATCCCTCCTTCAGAACGGGGAATATATAATCTTGGTATACATTTTTTTGTTTGTGTCTTCCGGCTTTTCCCGGTTAGGGGTCGCCACAGCGGAACTTCGGTCCACTAATGATTGGCAGTTGATTTTTACGTACCGGCTTGCCAGGCCTGACGCACAACCTTCAACGAAGGTATGCCCATTCACTCATGTCTCCACGCAGAAGGCGTTCTAGCTGAGAATCGAACCAGACAGCGTCTTACTATGAGGCGACAACGCTACCGCAGCACCACCACCGCGGGTTAATCTTGTTTTTATAAATCATTTGGTGAGCATGAAGCATCCTTCTTGTTTTAATATCCAGTCTATCCAACACTTTTTGGGGTGAGTCAATCACTCCAAAACTGTAAGTTAGGACAGGAAGAACAAATTGATTTATAGTTTGGATCTTATTCCTAGGTGTCAGTGCTGTTTTCAGGATTAATTTAAGTCTTCTAAAGTGCACCTTACTAAGCTTTATTCTCACTTGTTCATGTTTTACTGCTGATCCTTCATCAATTCCCAAATATTTATGCACCCCCTCTTGCTCAAGTTCTTTTATATCACATTCTTGTCCCAAACTGACGTTTTCCTGGTGCTGTAATTTTCTTTTTTTAAACGTTGCATCTGATATTGTTAATCCTCGTTCATTACGTGTGGGTATCTGTTCCGACCTCGGAACCAAGTCGGCCATCTTCCAAGCTCACGTCAGCTACAAACTCTCGAGCTAAAACTCTTACCCAGAATTCCCCTCTCCCTGTTATCTCAGATTTAATTTGCCGCATCGCCATTCGGTCATGTCGAGCTACAGGTTCTTTGTGTTTCACTGTTGCAGTCATTACATTTGGGTAATCTGCTGGCAGGTTGCCCTCAAGTCGGCATGAATAACAAAGTCTTGGGTCCTGCGTCGGTTGCGGTCTCCTCTTCCATGACGTCAGGTCGTCAGGGGTATAAAACATGCAGCCGACGCCATTTTAATCAGTCTTTCTTGCCTCGCGATGCCCGAAGCAGAAGCAGTTAGCAAGTGCCAGTCGGCAGACTCCTGAAATTTTCGTTTTAGAGTTTCGGAACCGAAGTCTTCAAACTAAAGCTAAGTACCCCATTGGGGAAACTTTTTCTTGCTCCTTACCGATGTCAGTAAAAGTTAATAATTGTATTACTTGTGGGAAGCAAATACCTCATAAGGATTTTCATTTGTACTGTATTCCTTGCCTAGGCCCTGACCACAACATGCCTTGCTGTCGGTTTTGTGCTAAATTTAACCAACGCACTATTAAGCCTCTGTATATTTTTGCTTCTAAATACTTTGTTTCAAGATTTAACTATCCTGAAATGTCGTCAGTTAGCAATCAGACTACCAGAATTCACAAAAAACGCAAAGAAATGGACAGGTCCAAAACTAACGACAAAGCTTCTCTTAAGCCAGTCGCCGATACTCGGGTGCTTTCGCAGCCCCTGATGCCAGCTACTTTTGGGTCACAGGCCTCTACTGAGACCCATTCGGAGTCTGGTATGCTGTGAGATTCTTCAAGTATTGAACCTGCGGATGTCTCTCCCTTGGATGGGTCTGGACCCGCTGAGCAGGCACTGGCTTCTGAGGGTGTTTTCAAGGCCTAAAGATTTGTATATTAAACCGACGCCATCATCAAAAACAAGGCCAAAACCAACTACTAGGTCTAAAAAACAGACGCATGAGCCACGTGCTCAGGCCCCTATGCCTAAAAAACAAATGATCAAAATGGCTGAGGATTTAATTGCCTTGATCAGGGGTTCCCAACCCCCTCCTGCTAAGAGGCCTAGGCAAGGCACTGATTATGAATCTTCAGCTCAGGTTTCCATTTCTTCTGATCAGGAATTTTCTATCCCCCCTTATGAGGACTCTCTGATGCAGAAGAATCCATCCCTTCTGCTTCTCCTCCTGAGTATTTTTCTTTTGGAGAGACTTTGCATACCTTAAGGGAACATTTTCATTGGGAGAGTCAGGACTTTTCAGAATCCAAAAAGAGGCTTAGGGATTTTCTTCTTCTTTCTCAGCATAGGCCTTAGGCTATACCTCCTGTTTTAGACATTGTTGATGTTTTCTCAGAATCCAGCATGGCTCCTGATTCCCTGCCTCTGGCTCCTAGTAAGCCAGACAGATATTACAGGGTTCCTGACTCCCACAAGTTTCTTTTTAAAAATCCTACTGCTGACCTTGAAACTATTTCTCAGGGTCCCAAGGGTATTAAGGCTTCTACTGTTAAAAATCCTACCCCTTCTGATAGAGACTCCAGGGCACTGGATAGATGGGGTAAGAAGGTTTATACGTCTGCAACCCTAGCAGTCGGGGCTTTAAACTGTCAATTTCAAATGCTTAAATATCAACAGCATGTCATGGGCTTATTGAAACAGAAAATTATGTTGATTTCTGATTGTGTGGAAGATAGTTACAGGAATTATTGCATTCAGCTGAACAAGTTGGAACGCATACTTTGCAGTGTGGTTTTGATTCCTTGGAGGCCTCTTGCAGGGCCACCGTAACTGGATCTGTGTTAAGAAGGCATTCTTGGCTAAAGGAGCAAAATCTGCCTGATCACGTTAAAGCTAAATTGTTGGATGCTCCTTTACAGCAGGACAGTCTGTTTGGTAATAAGGCAGAAGAAGTTTTAAAAAAGATGGAAGACTTGGCTAAATCTATGCAAACTGTAAAAGATTTCTTGCAAGTGCAGCCACCCAGGTTCAGTAGGCACTGGCCTACTAAGAATTGGTCCTTTCCAGTACCCAACAGAGCCGCTCAGGCCAAACCCAGATACTCCAAAGGCTCCAGGTTTGTCACAAGGATCTTGCAGGACAAAACAATGGGGTGGCTCCACCTCCAAATCAGGAAGTAACAAAGCACCACCCTACGGTAAACAGTCTCAGTGACTTTCCTCTGCCATTTCCAAGCACTTATCTTTTGGCAGCCCCCTTGGGGGGAAAACTAGCACTTCATGCTCAAAACTGGCATCTAATTACCCAGGACAAGTGGGTCTTAAATATAGTATCCCAGGGGTACAGATTTCATTTCCACATGTTGCCAATTCCAAACAGATGGCCAGATCTGCCCCCAAATCAGTGGGCAGAGGCCCAGAAACATGTCCCTCATGGATATGGGGGCTATCCAGCCAGTACTAGAAAAGGAAAAAGGACAAGGTTTTTATTCAAGACTTTTCCTGGTACCCAGAAAAGACAAATCATGGCGTCCAATTCTGGACTTATCCATTCTAAATACTTTCCTGGACATTCCAAAATTCAAGATGCTGACTCTACAACAGCTATTGCCTATGCTAGGCAAGAATGCCTGGTTGGTAACTCTAGACTTAAAAGTGGCTTGCCTGCATATCCCAATCAGGGGAATCTTGCAGAAGATACCTCCGCTTCAAATCAGGCTCTTTGCATTACCAGTTCTCTGTACTGCCCTATGGCTTATCTACTGCGCCCAGGGTTTTTGCAAAGTGCCTGGCACCAGTAATTGCATTTTGCAGACAAAGAAACATTCAAATGTATCCTTATCTGGACGATTGTCTAATTCAGGCAGAGGACAAGGACACTCTTCTACAACATCTGGCATTTGTAAAAATGCTTAGGGTACACCATAAACGAAAAGAAATCACAACTGGTACCCTCTCAAATAATTACATTCCTGGGTGCAAGCTTAAATACAACTGCCCAGATGGCTTACCTCACGCCAGACAAACTAATTCAATCGAAACCATACTACAAACAAGTGGCCACAAAATCCCAGCTATCTGCAAGATAAATTCTGCAGGCTTTGGGGTTCATGGCATCCTGCATTCTACTAATTCCATATGCAAGACTGCATATGAGGAAACTTCAATGGTACCTAAAAAGCTTATGGAGTCAACATTGTCACAGCCTGGAAATAATGATTCCTCTCATTCCTTGCCTGCAACAGGAGTTCCTTTGGTGGGCAGAGGCCTGTCACCAAAACAAGGGACTGTCATTCATTCTACCCCCTGCCACCCAAACCCTGACTACAGATGCATCAGACTATGCTTGGGGGGCCCATCTGGCAGGGAGATGCATTCAGGGCGAATGGAGCCCAAATCAAATGCACCTTCATATCAACCAGAAAGCAATGCTAGCTGTACAGAATGCTCTGACAGCCTTTAAGGACTTCCTTCATCCAGGACAACTACGGATAAAGATGGACCACCACAGTGATGTGGTACATAAACAAGCAGGGGGGTACCCACTCCTACCCCCTTTGCAGACTAGCCATGGTCTTGTGGAACACAGCCTTGACTTACCAAATACATCTACAAGCCCAATTCCTGCTAGGAAAGCGAAATACTCTGGTAGACGACCTAAGCAGAAATCTTATGGACCCACACAAATAGAAACTGGATCCACAAATCTTCAGCATGCCTAAACAAAAATGGGGAGCCCAAACATAGATCTTTTTCCCTCTCCCCAAAACTACCAGTTACACAAATTCTGCACAAGAACTCATCACAAAAAAGCTTGGAAAGTGGATGCTCTTTATCAGTCTATGCTTTTCCCCCTCTGCTCTCCAAGGTCAGACAGGAAAAAACAAGAATGATTCTGATTGCTCCAGACTGGCCTCGCCAACACTGGTGCCCGCTTCTAAGGAATATGTCGCACCTTCCTCCGTTGTACTTGCCTCAGACACCTCATCTATTGTCTCAGCAGAACTTTCAAATTCTGCGCACTCAGCTCCAAACTCTGAATCTTGCAACATGGCTACTCAACTAATTTCACCAGTTGCATCTCTCAGTAAACCTGTGATGAATGTCATTTTGGAGGCTAGAAAGCCTAGTACTAGTATGCTGATAAATGGAAGAGATTCTGTGCCTGGAACCAAGCACAAGGAATAAACGCAACAATGCCCAATATTCCTCAGATTTTGCAATATTTAACAGAGATGCTTCACAAGGGCCTATCTTTTTCTTCTATAAAAATCCATACCTCTGCCATCTCGGCTCATTACAATACAGAGCCTCCTCTCTTTTCTCATCCCCTGCTAAAGCAGTACCTCAGAGGGGCCAAAAATTTGATACCTCCCAGGAGAGCACCGACTCCTGCATGGGACCTCCAATTTTATGCTGGAAAAACTCATGCAGACATAACATTTCTTTCTTGGAAGACTGCCTTTCTTTTAGCAGTCACTTCACTAGAAGGATTGCAGAACTACAGGCTCTCATGCAGTGGAGCCTTTTCATTATCTTTTATTCGGACAGGGTGGCCCTCAGGACCAATCCTTTTTTTATGCCTAAAGTGGTATCCAGTGTGGCTCTTAACCAGACCATTCATCTGCCAACTTTTTTCCCAAATCTGCAGAACAAGGGGGTGTGGATTCTGCATTCATTGGATGTACACAGACAGCTAAAATTCTACTTAAACAGGGCAAAATCTCTAAGAAAGTCAGAGCAACTACTGGTGGCATTTGCTGCAGGGGCAGAGGGGAAGGCTATATCAAAGCAGACTATTTCAGAATGGATAAGCCATTGTATTCATTTCTGCTGCATGCACCATGGTAAACCTGTCCCGAAGGGGATCAGATCACATTCCACCAGGGCTGCATCTACTTCTGCAGCTTTTCTCAGAGGGGTTCCTACGAGAGACATTGTAGAAGCTGCTACTTGGAGCTCATTTCATACATTCACAAAACATTACCATTTACCCCTCTTTTCTAAATCCAGAGCAGGCTTTGCCACTGCTGTCCTGCAGGGCCTTACAGCTGCTCCTAATGCTGTATAACTCCATCCTCCCAACCATAGCTTTGTAATGACTGCAGCAGTGAAGCACGAAGAACATAGTACAGTTTGCACCCAGCCCCCTACCTCCTGGGTTACTCCACCTGCCGACGAGCTGGTCCGGCTCGTCGTGCAGCATGCATGGAAGGCTCCTGACACCGTTGAGGCCATTCCCCAGAGGCCAGATAAAATTTTGTCCCCTCCCGCTACTGATCCCCATTGGTCCAATGGTCTTTCTATAGATGCTTTTTGGCGACTGCAACTAAAAAGGACCTGGCGGAAGAAGAAAGCCAGATTGTCCATCCTCCCAACAAGGAGTCCTGGTCTCTGGACAGAATGGAGAAGCATACTTTTGCATCAGGGACCTTTGTAATCAGGTCCCAGAACTATATGGCACACTTTACCAGGCTTCAAAGAGATTTAATTTCTGTGCTCTCAAACTTTGGCTGGTGGCTGTGTCTGAGGTCCGTGACAAAATGGCCTCTCAGCTAGCCACCATTGAATCGATATCGAACTCCTCCATGCACCTAATATCTCTTGCATCAGAAGGAGCAGCTAGAGCAGCGAGTTCAGGCATTGTTCTGAGACGACACACCTGGATGCGCTTGTGTAATTTCGCGGAACCCTTTAAGGCTTCCTTTCTCAATGCTCCCATCGAAGCCTCTTCATTGTTTGGACCCAAGGTTAAAAGCACAGTGGCTAGATGTGAACAGGACGGTACGACCCTTTCTGCCGTGGGTGTCCATTATTCTTCCCCTCAACGGGCTTTCTTCAGAAACCAGAAGAGTGGGAAGATATGGTACAAAAAGTCTCCGGGTCCTTTCTGTGACACATAGGCAGAGTTCTCCCTTAGAGGCAGAGGGGGGAAACTCACAGGGAAGATGCCCTTTTCAGGGCAGAGGAGGTCCATGTAACCAGGGTTCCAGGGACTTTTTTTTTTTTTTCCTGACCAATCCTACAAGCGCTCCTGAAGAGCGGCCCAACTGATTTCCTCTGGAAGTGGTTGGGGGGGTTGTTTCTCTTTGTACCCTTCTGCCTGGCTAATCATCACCACCAATTCTTGGGTACAAAGGATAATATCCAGAGGTTATCATATTCCCTTCGACCTTTGTCCCACTCTCCTAACAAACTTCCTGGACGTTCCTCCCAGTCTGAGGGAAGAAGCAGCTTTAGAGATTTCAAAACTGCTAAGAAAAAGTCATCCAAATAGTCCCTCCAGACCAGATAGGATCCGGATTCTACTCGAGACTATTTTTGGTGCCAGAGAAAAACGGGGACTGGAGACCAATTTTGGATCTCAGTGTATTGAACAAGTTTGTAAAAGTACAAAAATTCTGGATGGTCACAATGCAGTCTTATCCGTCTGCTTTTGGAAAAAGACGATTGGATGTGCTTGATAGTTTCAGGATGCGTACTACCACATAAAAGTGGACAGACCATCAAGAAGATTCCTTCGCTTCCGTGCGGGAGCCAGTCACTACCAGTTCAGAGTACTGCCCTTCGGACGCTCTACAGTCCCCAGAGCATTCACAAAGTGCATCGCAGTCGTCACAGCTCACTTGCGACTACAAGGATTCCAGGTGTTTCCATACCTAGAGGACTGGCTGATCTCCACCCCCACCAGACATCTATTGGAAGAAGCCCTGGCATACTCTCTCCTTTCAGCAGAAAGGCTAGGCGTAACCATAAACTGGCAAAAATCCAATCTCACCCCTTCTCAGTCCACAGAATTCATAGGGGTCATCTTGAATACAAAGAATTGCAGAGCATCCATTCCAGAGCACAGAATTCTAAGGATAAAGCAACAACTGATCCCAATCCTTTCAAGGGAGAAGTCCACAGCTCACTCTGTTCTACAAGTGTTGGGTTCCATGGCAGCCTCCATCACCATTGCCCCCTGGCCAGGTTTCACATGAGGCTTGTACAATGGCTACTGCTCACCCAATGGTATCCCTTTCAGTACCCTCTTTCAGCAAAGATTCTGGTAACTCACAGGTGCAAACAGGGTTTAAATTGGTGGATGGGCCCACGCAATGGTCTCACCCCTTCTCCCTCCAGCCCAAGGCTACAGTGACCACGGACACCTCCCTGATGGGGTGGGGGGGGCTATGTCAGGGACAGACAGTCCAAGGTACTTGGTCTGAAATGGAGGCCTATCTGCATATAAATGTTCTAGAGCTGAGGGCAGTGCTTATGGCTTTGCAAGTATTCCATCCCCTGCTGCCGTCTGGGACTGTTGCAATACAATCAGACAACATGGTGGTGGTCTGGTACATCAACAAACAGGGTGGAACCAAATCTTATCCACTTTGTCGAGAGGCCATGAGGATATGGCATTGGGCGATGGCTACCAACCGTTTTCTTCTAGCAACGCACATTCCTGGGAGTTCCAGAGTGACGGCAGACAGACTCAGCAGGTGTATACTACAACCTCACAAGTGGTCCCTGAATCCCTTGATAGCGGCGGAAGTTTTCAACCGCTGGGGTCTTCCTTACTGCAGCCTTTTTGCGTCCATGACCAACTACAAATGCTGCAACTATTTCACCCTGATTCCCCCTCCAGGACAGTCACCCACGGACGCTCTAGTCCATGATTGGCCCTCTGGTCTACTTTATGCATTTCCAGCTTTCCCCCTCATTCCCCAGTTTCTGAAGAAAACCCAATGGTTGTAGAGCAAAGTAATCCTCATAGCACCATATTGGCCTCATCAGATTTGGTTCTCCTTCTTTGGCCTCACCTGCTAGATCGATGGTGGATTCTCCATCCAGCCCCGGGGTTGATCTCCCATCCACAGAATCTTTTTCACCCCACCTTGAACAGCCTGAAGCTCACAGCTTGGCTCCTCAAATTCCCTTGATTGCCAGGCAGAATGATCTTTCTTTGCCAGTGCGTGACATTCTTATTGCATCTCATAAGTCTTCCACCAGAATTACATATCTCAGCAAGTGGAAAAGATTTACCTTTTGGCTGAAAGAAAAACAGGTAGATCCTTTCTCAACACCAGTGTCTATTAGTACTGGAGTATCTAGCTACCCTATTTCAGTCAGCACCAGTGTTGATAGTACTGGAGTATCTAGCTACCCTGTTTCAATCCGGACTATCTGCCTCTACCATTAGAGTTCATTTGGCTGCAATATCTAATTTCCATGATGGTGTCCAAGACTCCTCTCTTATGTCACACAAATTATGCAAGACTTTCATAAAAGGCGTGAGCCATCTAAAACCCTCTTCTAAAGAACCTACTCAACCATGGGACCTGTCATTAGTCCTACAAGCTTTGACAGTGCCACCTTTTGAACCAGCTTCTTCTTGCGACCTCAAATATTTGTCATGGAAAACCTTGTTTTTGGTCGCCATTACTTCTTTCAGATGTATCTCTGAGCTTCACACCTTACACATCAAGAGTCCATATTTGATTTTTCATAGAGATAGTGTCATTGAGAACAAATCCTTCCTTTCTGCCAAAAGTGATCTCTGAAATGTCCATTAATCAAACCACTGAATTGCCAGTTTTCTTCCCCAATCATTAAAACAAAGGAGATCATTGACTACATACCCTAGATATTCGCAGGCAAATTAGTTTCTACTTGAACAAGATTAAGGCCTCTCGTAAATCAGACCAGTTATTTTTGGCCTATTCTGGGCCTAGATTAGGATGTGCTGTTGCTAAGGTCACATTGGCTAAATGGTTGAAAGACTTCGCGACCTTCATTTATAGACAATGTAATATTCCATTACCTACTACCATAAAGGCTCATTCTACAAGGTCGGTGGCAACTTCTGCTGCCTTCCATGCCAGAGCCTCTTTACATGACATTTGTGCAGCTGCAACTTGGGCTACTCATACCTTCATCAATCATTACAAATTGAATTTAGCCTACAGGGGAAGAGCATCTTTGGTGCTCAGGAATGTCCTTCTATGAGAGCCTCCCAGGAATAGAGGTAGCTGGGGACTCTGTCCCACATATAAAGAATGAATGAGGATTAACAATATCTAATAAAGTTATGTCTTACCATAATATTCCATCTGTATTGTTAATCCTCGTTCAGTCATTACGACCCTCCCTCCTTCCCCCTCTTGTGGCTTCTAGTGGGTCTTACCATCCGGTTCTATTGGGTCATTTGACCAGAGGTAGCCTGTACCTTCTTTTGAGTTGCAAACTCAATCTGAGGTAACAGGGAGAGGGGAATTCTGGGTAAGAGTTTTAGCTTGAGAGTTTGTAGCTGACGCAAGCTTGGAAGATGGCCGGCTCGGTTCTGAGGTCGGAACAGATACCCACACGTAATGACTGAATAAGGATAAACAATACAGACGGAATGTTAAGGTAAGACTTTTTTTGCACATTTGTCAAGCCCAAATGACATTCAATATCATCTGAAAAAGTTTTGACAACCTGCAGCTGTGCTTTCAGTTCCTCATCTGATGAGCTATACAATTTTAAATAGACAAAGAGAAGATGAGACGTCATTAGACTTTGTTGTTTTCTAGAAGCTAAATTATAGCCATGACCTAAGCTGTTAAGTAAACAGCTTAATAGATTAATGGCAAGGCAAGATGGCAACGGTGACAGGGAGTCACCCCAGAATATCCCCCTTAAATTTTTATCCCTGGGATAATAATCTGTCCTTTATCATGGCTTAATTGCAAAGTGGTCTGCCACTGTTTCATGGGTACTGTAATGTAATCAGTCAGTGTAGGATGTACCGTAAACATTTTTAAGCACTCTTTTATCCATGAATGTGATACTATGAAATGCTTTTTTATAGTCAATCCATGCCATACTTGGTCTTCCCTTTCTTACAGTTCTCCACTATAACTTTATTTAACAACAAATGATCCTTTGTTTCATATGACTTTCTTTTGTTGCCCTTTTGTTCTACTGCCATAATTGAGTTTTCTTCTAAATGACTCTAAACTGTCTGCTTCAATCCCCGTGTATAGTTTATATGTCGTCGGAAGACAAGTTATTAGCCTATAATTTTTTAGGGTAGCTTGCAGGTTCACTCTTAAGAGCATTGTTTTTCCTGTTAACCAGTGTGGTGTCTGTTCGGGGTGTGCATATAAATAGTTCTTACTCATAGCTAGATCCTCATGTAAAGAAGTCAGTACTTTAAGCCAAAAGTTAGGTACTGCATCTGGGCCTGGGGTTTTCCAATTAGAGGCTTTTCTCAACTTTGTTTCGATCTCTCTGGCTGTTATTCCATCCCATTTCATATCCTGTACCTTTAAACTTGTTATTCTTTCTTTTATTTCTTCTATCCATTTAGCATCTTTATGTTCCACAGGATCTTCATAGATACTTCTCCAAAATGTATTTACTTCTTCTTTCTTCGGCGGTCTATCAATTCCTTTTACCATATTTCCCAATTCTCTGTAAAACGTTTTTGGGTCATCAGTAAATTGCTTATTTTGTGCTTTTCCCTTATATTTATCTTGGTGTCTTCTGAGTCTTTCTGCCTGTTTTGAAATTTTTTTAGTTTATCTCCAATAGTACATAATAGATCCTGGTCTGTTTTAATACTGCGCATTGTTTTTATCACATCTATCTTTCTTAATATTTTTGTTTATCTATTCCCTCTTCTATAATCTTCTAACAATGACACTTCTGGTCTTCGCTGCTTTATAGTTTTTTCTATTCGATATTTACATAATGGTATTCACTTTCGCCCCCCTCCCCGTATTTTCCCTCGCCACCCTATGTTCCTGTGGTAGAATTTTATTGGTTATTAATTTAGCAGCACAGTAATATATTCTGTTTAGTTCTGTTGTATCACATGGATCCCTATGGATAGTCCTAATTACTATGTTCATTTGTTTTATCAAGCTTCTGACTTTTGGGGTTTTATTAACCTTCTGCAGTCTATTTCTCTCATTGATCTTGATATGTCTGTTTTTGTCTATTAAATCAAGCAACTCTTCTCTTAACTCCTTTTCTTCCATACTGAGAGCACATCCCCTGTTTTCCATTTCCTGCGGGGAGTCTGTAGAAAGTTCTATAACATCTTCTTGTGGCACATTCTCTTCAATTTCATCCTGTGTCATCTGTTGTTCTGTCATATGGGAATTCACTGGCCTATCACTCCTCAACATTGGTTACATCAGAGTTTCCACAGTTCCCTGTTCCTTTCCTTCCTGTCTAGCTTCAAGTGAACTTTTATACTGGTTTCCTGTGGAAGACTCCAAAATATCTTGATATGGCACCTGACCTGTTGCTTCCTGTTCCACTTGTTTCCCCTTAATTTGGATATCCATTGCTCTATCCTGTTGTGGTGCTTTCTGGATTTGATTTTTCTACACTGAATCCTTCTCTTTGCAGCTGTTCCATTACCTCAATTTCTATTTCTTTGACTTCTCCATTACTAATCACATTCTCTACTTTTCCTCTTGGTCTTATTATTTTTTGCATTGTAAAGTTTTCCATATCCGGATTCCTTTGCCTATATTTTTCTTCAAATATCTTTGGTGCTGCTCTTTTTGTATTAGTTAGTTTTTCTTTCTCCTTTGCATAAATATTACACCGGTGGTGGTGCTGCGGTAGCGTTGTCGCCTCACAGTAAGACCATGTCCGGTTCGATTCTCCGCTAGAGCGTCTTCTGCGTGGAGACATGCATGAATGGGCGTACCTTCGTTGATGGTTGTGCGTCAGGGCTGGTAACTCGGCACGTAAAAATCAACTACCAACCATTAGCAGACCGGAGTTCCTCTGTGGCGACCCCTAACCGGGAAAAGCTGAAAGACTCGACAACAAACAAATTAAATCTCTTTTTTTCCTTTACCCTGTCTATATTTCTTCACGTCTCCTGATGATCTTGCTTTTCCTTATTCTGGGGACTTACTCCATCATGCTGTGATGTAGCCTATTTTAGGCATTCTACATTAAATCCTTCACTTCGCAGCCACTCCATAACTTCAACTTCTGTTTCTTTAACTTCTAATTTACTAATCGTCTTTTCTACATTAAATCTTTGTGATTTTAGAGTTTTTATTGTGAAATTCTCCATATCTGGATGCCTTTGCCTGTATTTTTCTTCAGATATCTTTGAAACTGCCTTCTGTATGTTAGTTAATTTGGCTTTCTCCTTTGCATAAAAATTGCACCATATCAAATCTCTTTATTTCCCATGTCCATATTTCTTTTTTATATTTTTCAAATATCTCTTGGTTTTGTTTATATTTTCTCACTTCCTCAGAGGCTTCTTTTTCCAAAGAGATCAAAGTTTCTTGATCTATATACTGTTTTTTAAAAATGTGTTGTATTAATGAAAGTAAATTTTTATTTGAAGCTTGTGACAGTTTTTCCTGCGGAAGTATTTTTCTTTCCCCTAATTTCTCTCTTAATCATTTTGTATATCTTGTGTCTGGAATCTTTGGGCTTTTTACGTAGTAGTAACAGTACATCATTTCTTTCTTATCCTCAGTAGTCCACTAAAGACCTCTTTATGGCTCTTCTTTGGCCAGTCAATTTTTGTTGTTTTTGTGGACTACTACTTCTACAACAGGGGGGGCCATCCTCCCCCTGAGCTTAGCCTGGCCCCATTGTAGGATTGTGTCCGTATGTTGAGGATTCTACACTGTAATTTTTTCCAGTCCTGGCACCTATGTGCCTACCATGATTGGAAACTTTTTTTATCCTGGGTCTTGTGCACCCAGCTATCTTTTTTTTATTTTTGATTTACTTCTGTCCATGATATATGCTATATAAATACAGTCTATCAGTGTTGCCTTGGTGAGATTTGGTGAAAAACAGGGTCCACCTCACGAAGGTACTCACCAAGACTTGAGGATGAATTTCATTTCAGCACTACTATACTCCTTTGCTTGCTGACTTTTTATCTCTCAACCCGGACCCCTTAAACCAATCCATCCATTTGCCAACCTTTTTCCCTAACCCTCAGAATAAAGGGGAAAAGATCCTGCATTACTTGGACGTGCACAGACAGCTCAGGTTCTGCCTTGACAGGACTAAGCCTTTCAGAAAATCTGACCAGCTGCTTGTCAGCTTTGCTAGAGGGGCAGAGAGGGTAAGCCCATTTCAAAACCATTTCCAAATGGATAGCACACTGCTTCCATTTCTGCTACAAGCACCGTGGAAAACTTACCCCACAGGGGATCAGACAACATTCCACTAGGGCTATTTCCACCTCTACAGCATTTCTCGGGGGAGTCCCTACCGGGGACATTCTAGAAGCTGCAACCTGCAGTTCTGTACACACCTTCACCAAGCATTACCACCTACCTATCTTTTCTAAATCCAGGGCTGGATTTTCTACAGCAGTCTTGCAAGGTCTACTAGCCAGCCCTAACCCTTCTTGACTGCCTCCACCCTTCCTCAGCTTTGGGAATCAGCCCAAGTGTGATGACTGCAACAGTGAAACATGAAGAACATAGTACAGTTATGTATACTTGCCATAAATGTAGATGTTCGAGTGTGTTCACTATTGCAGTCCTGTTTTCCCCTCCCTTCAGCCCCCTGGTTTTCTTTCTTTCTACTTCTCCTCTCTATGGCCATTCCTAATGACATTGGTGTTTACTTCTTACTGGTGGTATTCCCCATCATATACTAGCTCCTTATTTGGGGGGCTCCTGACATTTGGGGCAAGAAAAACTGATGTAATGGTGTCGGCTGCCTGTTTTATATCCCTGATGACTTGATGTCATGGAAGAAGCATCCGACGCAGAAATACTAAGACTCTGGTATTCGGGCCGACTGAGGGCTATCTGCAGGCAGATAACCCAAGTGTGATGACTGCAACAGTGAATACACTTGAACATCTACATTTATGGTAAGTGTACTCAACTGTACTTTTTGTTTCCTTCTGGTAAAAAGGGTCTTAATGTAGTAGGGAAGATAAAGCAAGTTTTGATGCCAGGCTTTTCAAAGATTTTAAGAGGGATGCAGAATATTAGAAAGGATAAGACTGCAGCTGTTTCTTCATTGTGTAGTCTTGTTGAATAGTCACGGAATGGTTCATCTTCCTCCAGAGAGATTCCTTTTTCTTCTTGAAGTTTGACAAGAGTATATAAAAAAAAAAAACTTGATTTTTACACCAGATAGATTCTGGAAGTTTCCAGCTGTTAAATTCAGAAAATTTAAGTGATCATTTTTGAAAATTACAAATCCTGTCAAAAGTAATTGAATGAAGCAGAGCAGAAATTTTGCGCTGCTTTCAGCTTGCCGTCCTGGCCACATCACCCATGTACTTTTTCTTAATTTCCAAATTTCTCTGGTTTATACTGATTTGTATAATATTTCTGAAAATTTTCTAATACCTCTACAGGATCTCTGGTTATTTTCCTTGTTATAACCTCCTTAGGTTTGGCAACAACCATTTCTGCCTTCTGTTGTCTGAGCCATTGTCCTAAAAGCTTTTGTGCTCTGGAGTTGTATAAAAAAAAACAGTTAATTAACAGCAGTCTTTCTAAACTCATACGTACATCTGTGCAGTAACTGAAATCTGGTTTAAGGCTCCAGAGAGCACCCCAGAACTACTGGGCTACAACTCATACCACACGTTTCTGCCACAGAACATGGACCGAAACACAAAAGGAGGGGGGTGTATCCATATTCATCAAGGATACCTACACCTCCAGGTTAGTGGTGCAGCATGATACCTCCTGAGATCATCCATGTGCAATTAACATCGGGCAAATCTGCAATGCAAATTGTGGCCTGCTACAGATCCCCCTCCATGACCCAGGACTACCACTCCACCTTTCTGGAGACACTGGAAAACATGAAGGTCCTACCGAACACCCTGATATTGGGCGATTTCAATTACCCTACCATTCACTGGGAAAACTACTAGAGTACAAATTCCCAGGCCCAGCGCTTCCTGGAATTCATCAACTCAAACGCCCTGGATCAGCTGGTAAACGCCCCTACCAGAGGTGAAAACAAATTGGACCTGGTCATCACCAGCATGGGTGACAGGTGTTCCACACCGGAGGTCAACCCGTCACTGGTTAGATCAGACCATAAACTAATCACTCTGGATGTCCACACCCCACCACTACCCACAGCTAAGGAAACCACAGTAAAAAACTTTTCTAAAGCAAACTTCACCTTACGTAAGATAGAGATGGTAAGTTTCACAGCCCCCACGCTAAAGGATAACGCTGCCCGAGATGCAGACACCTTTACAAATGCACTCTGTGAGCACCTACAAGGATGCATGGATCGTGCCATCCCTGGCAAAACCAAGACTCACTCTAAGAGAAGGAAACCAGTTTGGTGGACCCCTGCAATAAACGGGCTGTACAATAGAAGGAGGAAACTAGTTCAGAAAAAAAGCAAATCCCAAGTAGGAAAGACATCCCTGATCAGTATCGGTAAGAAACTGAGGTCCCTTATGAAATCATCCAAGGCTAACTTTGAAAGAAAAATAACCAAGGATTCAAAAGATAACCACAAAGCCTTCTTTAGCTATGTTAAGAATCTAAGTGTCAACTCGCAGATGTGCACTGAACTAGTGCAAAATAGCACAAAATATACTGAACCTACTGATATTGCCAACATCCTGGCAGATTCAGTGCAAACTTCACCCCCCTCTCACCTCCAAAAGGGCCCACAACAATACCGGAAAAGTGTAGTGTCCCAAAAATCACAGGCGCACAGGTGAAAACAGCCCTTTCAAAAGCCAAAAACACAGCATCAATGGGACCAGATGGTGTCCCAAGCTGCGTCTTACACGAACTACAGAACAAACTAACCCCCCCCCATCTAAACATGCTGTTCAACCTCAGCCTCTCCACAGGCTACATGCCCGTAGAATGGCGCACAGCAACGGTTATTCCTCTCCACAAAGGAGGGGCCACAACTGACCCTGGTAACTATTGCCCCATAAGCCTGACTAGCCTAGTCTGCAAGGCTATGGAGTGCATCATCATGGAACTCATTAACAAAGACATTGGGAACTTCCAAACACTTGAACCGACCCAGTTCGGCTTTAAGGGCAAGTCATGCCTACTAAACCTGGTTGACTTCTTTGAGACCGTCACCAAGGCCATAGACGAGGGAAAGGTGGTTCAGACAGCCTACCTTGACCTCGCCAAGGCTTTCGACACCGTTCCCCACTTTGGTATTACAGAAAAACTCACCAGCCTGAACATAAACCCCTGCATCACGAGATGGGTTGCCAACTGGCTTACAGACGGAACTCGCACGGTAAGAATAGCGGGCTCCAGGTCTGACACCAAATCAGTCACAAGTGGTGTCCCGCAAGGCTCGGTCCTGGGACCCCTACTGTTCGACATATACTTCTCAGAAGTACAGGCAAACACAGGAGAACTATGGCTAACCAAGTTCGCTGATGACTGCAAACTGGGAGCCATAATTGACTCTCCGGCTGACACGGACATCCTCCAAAAGGGCCTTACTGAGACGGACACCTGGTGTAAAGTCATGGCCTCAAGCTAAATGCCAAAAAATGCATAGTCATCCCATTTGGGAAAAACAAAACACCCACAAATTACCACATAGGTGGCAGCCCCCTTAATACAGAAGAGGTAATAAGAGATCTGGGGACCCAGGTAGATAGTAATCTCTCCTTTGACAATCATATTGCCAAAGTAGTTAGGAAATCCTTCTAAGTGGCCCATCTAATTACTAAAGGGTTCACATCTAGAAGTAGAGGTTATAGTGCCCCTCTACTCATCACTCATTAGACCAATCGTCGAGTACTATGCCCCATTTGGGATGTACCTCACAAGACACTTCCAACAGCTGGAAAGACCACAAAAGTACCTCACCAAGAGGATTACTGGCCTCAAAGATATGTCCTATGCAGCCTGACTGAAAAAACTCTGGCTGTACGCAATGGCATATTGCTTACTCAGAGGTGATCTCTGCCCGACTTACAAAGCCATGTCCAACTCAGAATTGATGGACATGCTCCACCTAAAGAAATCCAAGTCACTGCGAGCCACGCGCTCTAGTGAGCTAAACCTCACCACAACAATAAATAGAACATGATGGAGGGATAGATTCCTGTCAGAGACTCCCCATGCTTTGGAACAGAATTCCAAATTACATCAGGCAGAGCCCCTCACTAACGCTCTTCGAGGAACCTTGACGAGTGGAAGGGTAACAGAAAATACACCCCTGGGATCACTTAATTGGCTCTGCTTGACAGAGGATCAGTTAATTAATCAATGGGGTGGTGAAAGCCGACACACTCTGGCTAAGCTTATAAATGCCCTTAGGCAGATAGCCTAGTACCTATCTATGAACCTATGTCGTTTATTTTCTCTCCAGTTGCACTTCTTGTTCTGAGCTTCCCCTTTTTTCTGCAGTACTTTTAATCTTCATCCATCCCTCTAAATAACTAGTGTTACTTCTTAATCATTTCTTCTTTTCTTTAATTTTTACCCTATTTTTTGCTCCACTTTATTTTATCCTATTCCCTAGCTATATTTTCGGAAGAAGTTTCTATCTTCTCTAATAACTCCCATAAAATTTCCACTACCCATTCCTTAAATTCCTTTCTGATTAACAGATAAGTGGAGAACTGCCAGTGTCATTTTTATTTTGGTTTATTATTCGTGCGTGATTTGAAATAATTTATTGGATGCATATCACAACTTTTGATTAAATGCAGTGCTCCTGTGAAGTATAATTTCTGTCTAGCCTAGCTCAGTTTTTGTAGTTTGGGGAATAATATGAAAATTATGAAAATTATGAAGTCATATCTTCAATACCAAATAGTTTCATTAATTTCTCAAAAATCTACCCTCTTTTGTTATGTTTTCCCTTTTAGGTCCCCCAGGTACATCCTCTCTGTTGCGTATTAAATTTCGGTCCCCACCTGTAGGTAATATTTCCAGCCTGAAGTAGATTATTTCTCCCAAAATTTTGTAAAACTCCATTGTAGCAGTTTTCACTGGAGTATAAATTACATGCAGGGTATTCTTCCTCCCTTAACAGTAGCCCCTTACTACTTCAAATCAACCATTATTACTTTCCATTTCTATCACTATAGGAGTGCCTCAAACAGTTAATATAAGTACTCCTCTTTTCCTTTGTCCTACATATTCCATTGAGTAACCATTGTGAAATCCTCTTTCTATGAAATTCACATGCTCAGTTTACAAATGTGTCTCCTGTAGCAGAGCTTTTTGCACTCTTCAGTTTTAATGGAGTTCACCACTCCTTTTTTTGTATATACCTGTGAGACCATTCAGATTAAAAGATAATATGGAAAGTGTTAGCATTATTCACACCTGTTGTCAGTTTTTTTTTAAATGTCTGTCAGCTTTTGTGCCCTATGCGTAAATTAATCTTTGGCAGGTTGATCTTTTATACAGAGGATGTTCCAAATGTGATGACCAGGGTAGCCCTCGGCCAGCCCGAATACCAGAGGCGTTGTATTTCTGCGTCGGTTGCTGTCGCTTCAGAACTGACGTCAGGTCGTCAGTAGTATAGAGTAAGGCAGCCAACGCCATCACATCAGTCGTTCTTGCCGAGGAGCCCGAAGCATAAGCAGTTAGCAGGAGTGCTGGTTGGCCGCTACCTGAGTTTTGTCTTCCGAATTGAAGCTGAAGTCTTCTAAAAGACAAGTACCCCATTGAGGATCCTTTTTTCTTGCTTTAACCAATGTCAGAAAACGTTAACAATTGTCCCACCTGTGGAAAGCAAATACCACACCAAGACTTTCATTCGTACTGCGTCACTTGCTTAGGCCCCGACCATGACATCCCTCGCTATCACTTTTGTGCTTTAACACCAGAACTATGTCATCGGGCCCTTATTGCATCTTATAAGACTTTTGTTTGAGTTTTGATTAAAACAATAAAAACATACCGCCGAACACCCCCATGACATGTTGATTTAATGCAAACACATGCATAACTATGTACATGTCCATCTATTCCCATGCTGCAGTATTCTTAGTGTGGGATTCTCTGCCTCAGGCGACCTGAACGTCGGCTCCTATATAAAAACTTAAGCCTGGTACCTGGAGGTGCATGGGATGTCACATGCAGGGCCATAAACCAGGGACCTTAAATGTGACGTCTGCACGTGCAGACTTCAGAACTTTTCAGCCGCAGTCAAACATCAGATCTGAAGTAGGAGATTCATTTGTCTGCAACCTGTGGGTTATGGATCCGATATCGGATCCAAACCGGCATGGTTTTCCAGCTATGGATCCAAGCTCTCAGCTCCTCCCCTCACCCATAATGCCCTGCTCTACCCTCATGACTTCAGATCTCGTTTGCCGCGCATGGTGACTGGATTTGTTTCTCAAGCTCTCAAGCTAAGTGCTAGTTTTACTGTTAATATTCAGAATTTTGAAGTTTTTATTGATTTTTTGTGTGAAAGTGTAGGTTTCCCCTTTGATATTTTTACTTTTTAGAGTTAATCTAAAAGTTATTTCCCTCCCCTCGCTGTTGGCGTAGTGTGTGTGTGTTGGGCCTGTGGTGTGTATATGGTTTAGTTACTTTTAGTTTGGTAACTACTTTGTTATATTGGGATGGCAGACCAACCCAAATCTATATTTTCTAAATGCTCCGAGTGTGGCCATAAGCTTTCCCCAGCTGATGGCCACACTCGGTGTGTTAGATGCTTGGGGGTTGAACACCTCACATCTGGATGTTCCATTTGTGCAGGGTTCAACCCCAGGGCATTGAAGGAGCGGAGGTCCAAGCTTGTTTTGGCGGGCCTTTTACCGCCGGACTCGGCTCCGACCTCCGCTCCTTCGGGAGTAACCGTGCCTACGGTTCTTCCCTCTGTGGCACCCCCTCCTCCTCCTGGGACTCAACCTCCCGTTTCTGGTTTGGAGGAGAGGGATGCTAAGAAAAGGGACCGGAGGGAGAAGCACCACAAGCGGCGGGCCGAGACCTCTGTTTTGGCCCCGCCAGCCAAGCGGGCTTCTCCCCCGGCTCCGTTGTCGGCTCCATTGTCGGCTCGGTCTCCTCCTTCTCGGCTCCGGTCTCCAGTGTGCTTTTCACCGGGACCTGAGGAGGAGGAGACCCGATCTCCGTCGAGGCTATCGAGGAGGCACTCCAGGCCTACCTCGGTAGCCTCGTCGAGATCAACGTATAGCCTTTCGGATGCTGATCTGGACCGGATGATGAGAAGGTTCATCCAGGCCCAGATGCAGATGGGAGTGCTCTTGCCTCCCCCCCCTCTGGGGGGGAGCTCAACACCCTTTTTCAAACCGATTGCTCCTTCTCCGACCCGCTATCCGGGTTCGGAGCAGCTGGAGCCGAGCAGCTTCGGAGCCGGGGTGGGTCGGCGCCGATAGTACTTCGGATCCGACTCTGCCCTCGAGTGCATCGGATCCGACCTCTCGGAGCCTGGATCCGAGCCTCGGATCCGGGGGGATCAGTGCTCCTTCGGCGCCATCTGTGTCGGAGCGCACTGTCCCTTCGGATCCGGCGCCGGCGCCGCTCCGATCCACTCTTCGGATCCGAGGGGAGCCGATTGTCGGATCCTTTGGTCGAGGTCGGCTCCTTCGGCGTTTGATGTAGTGGAGAGGGCCCTGTTGAGGGTCTCCGGACCCCCGGCACTTGTTTCGGCTCTGTCCCGCGCTCCCTCTGCACTGGGCCAGGCTTCCACCATCCGGCCCTTGGGACAGCCCGCTTGTGCCCCAAGTTGCTCCAATGGAACAAGTTGCTGCTTGCGAGGAGTCCTCTGACAGCCCCCCAGAGGATGTCCCTCGCAAGCATACGTGCAAAAGGAGGCACATTGACTCCCCCGAGTCTCTCACGGAAGACACGGACTTGGAGGAAGGGGAAGGCTCCCCACGGTCACCCCCCGAGGATGTCTCATTTGGAGACATCATGGAAATGCTCCGTATAAGGGGGGGGTGGTCTGCCCCCAAGTCTTCCTCGGACGAGTCCGTGTTCTTGGAGGCATTTGAAGCGGGCCCGTCTACCTCTTGGGTGTCCCTCCTGCCGACCCCCTGGTGGACCTCATTACCACCAGGGCGTGGAAGGAACCGGACACCGTGGAGCCAATTCCTAAGAGGCCCGATAGGATCCTCAGCCCACCGTCCGACCGTGCCCATTGGAGTAAGGGGCCTCCGGTAGATGCCATGTTGACGGCGGCGGCCACCAAGAGGGAACTTGCTCAGGAGAGTCCCCCAGTCCATCCCCCGAGCAAGGAGTCTCGAATGATGGACCGCTTGGGGAAGCGGATGTTTAGTTCAGCGACCTTCTCGGTAAGGGCGCTGAACTACCTGGCACACGTCATTAGGATGCAGCGAGATCTCATTAAAGACTACGCTGCATCTCCCCAGAGTCCATGTCGGAGGAGGACAGGGTGCTGCACTCCACCCGCATGGCCACTCTTAGGTCAGTTACTAATACCTCTATGCGGCTACTCTCCCACGCTACGGAAGGCGCCGCTAGAGCCGCAGGGGCAGGCCTAGTCACTAGACGACAGGCCTGGCTCCGGCACTGCGATTTTTCTGAGCCCTTCAAAGCGTCATTTGCTAACGCCTTTGATGGTTCTGCTCTCTTTGGCAAAACCGTTCGCGAAACGTTGACCCAGAGCGAGAAGGACGGGAAGACGCTGTCTGCCGTCGGAATCCGCTTCTCTGCACCCCAGAGGCCCTACTCTAGGAACCAAAAGGGTCAGAAGAAGATGTGGTTCCGGAAGTCGCAGCAGTCCCAGCCTGCTCTGGACAACCAGTCCTTCCGTGGCAGAGGAGGACAGGGAGGATGCCGCCCTAGAGGCAGAGGGGCTCCCAGAAACTTCGGGTCCAGGGAACCTTTCTCTGAATGGCCCGCGCAGCAACCCTGAGGGGCTGCCCGGCTGCTTCACTCTGGAGGCAGTCGGGGGACGTTTTTCGGGGCACCTAGCGGCATGGGAGTCCATAACATCAGACCGCTGGGTTCTCCAAATCATATCCAGAGGATATCACATCCCTTTTCTTCACTTTCCAAAGTTGAAATCCCTCCCAGACGTTCCACCCGGTCAACGGGAGGCCGCTTTGGCAGAAATTGGCCATCTGCTAAAGAGCCATCCAGCCCGTCCCCCCAGACCAGATCGGATCAGGGTCCTACTCCAGGTTCTTTTTAGTGCCAAAGAAGACGGGGGAACTAAGACCAATTCTAGACCTTTCTCTCTTGAATCTGGCAGTCCACAAAGAAAAATTCCGAATGGTCACTCTGCAATCTATTCTCCCCCTTCTGGGAGAAAATCACTGGATGTGCTCGATAGACCTCAAAGACGCGTACTACCACATCCTGATGGACAGGCGCTCCAGGAGGTTCCTCCGCTTCCGGCTGGGAGCCAGTCACTACCAATTCCGGGTCCTTCCCTTTGGTCTCACCACAGCCCCCAGGGTGTTCACCAAAGTATTAGCAGTGGTAGCGGCCCACCTGAGGCTTCAGGGGGTGCAGGTCTTTCCCTACCTGGATGACTGGCTTCTTACCGCCCCAACAAGGCATCTACTATTATTGGCGCTAGACTCCTTTCTCCATCTTGCTCCCTTTCTGGGCATTACAATAAATACAAAGAAATCCAACCCGGCGCCCACACAGCTCTTAGATTTTATAGGGGCCAGGCTAGACACAAGGAGTTTACGAGCCTTCCTCACTGCGGACAGAGTTCAAAATCTGCAGCTCCAGGTGCGGGCCATTCTCCACTCAAGTTCTGTTCCGGCGGAGTTGGTCCTGAGGACTCTAGGGTCCATGGCGTCTGCTATAGCACTTCTCCCTCTTGCCAGGCTCAATATGCGCATCCTACAGTGGACTCTCTTAGTACAGTGGTCATACCTTGCTCTCCTATGCATCATCCCATTGCGATCAGCAAGGCTTGCAAGCGGTCCCTCCTGTGGTGGCTTCACTCTCCAGATCTCCACGGGGCCGCCCATTTTGTGCTTCTCCCCTCTCGCCACGGTGACCACGGACGCCTCCCGCCTCGGGTGGGGGCATTTTGGCCGGACCGTCCAAGGCACGTGGAACGATTCAGAGACCTTACTGCATATCAACGTTCTAGAGATGAGAGCAGTGCTCTTAGCATTGCTAGCACTTCAGGACTTTCTTCCCTTGGGAACAATTGAGATTCAATCGGACAACATGTCTGTGATCTGGTACATCAACAAGCAAGGGGGAACAAGGTCTTACCCCCTTTGTCGAGAAGCCATGAGAGTTTGGGAATGGGCAATCTCCACCAACCGCTTTCTAATAGTAACGCACATTCCGGGTCGGTCCAACATCCTGGCGGACAAGCTCAGTCGCACCATTCTGACTTTTTACGAGTGGTCTCTCAATTGTCAAGTAGCGGAACGCATATTCGCACGGTGGGGAACTCCTTCATGCGATCTTTTTGCCTCTCCCTCAAACACCAAGTGCGACAGTTTTTTCGCTCTGATACCTCCTCCAGGAGGTTCCCCAAGAGACGCTCTGGTGCATGCTTGGCCACCCGGTCTTCTGTATGCTTATCCACCCTTGCCTCTGATGCTCCAAGTTCTTCAGAAAGCCTCTCGGGTGGGTTGCAGAATGATTCTCATTGCTCCGTTTTGGCCTCGACACATCTGGTTCCCCTTTCTAAGGTCTCACTCGGTGAATCCTCCTTGGATTCTAGATCCCATTCCGGATCTGATATCCCATCCATCCTGCATACCTCCTCCGAATCTGGACAACCTGAAGCTGACCGCTTGGCTGCTCCAGTTCCACTCTTGATCAGGACTCCCGGTATTTCGTCACCTGTTAAGGCAATTCTGGTGGCAGCTCATAAACCGTCCACTAGGAAGGTCTACCGCAGCAAGTGGAAACGGTTTTCTTTGTGGGCGGAGCGGCAAGGCCTGAATCCCTTTACGGTTCCTCTCCCTTTAGTGCTTGATTTTCTAACCACTCTTTTTAACGATGGTGCCAGCAGTTCCACAGTCAAAGTACAACTGGCGGCAATTTCTCATCACATTGGCCATGACTCTAATCCTCTTATGTCAGCCAAGTTGTGTAAAATTTTCCTTAAAGGTACTTTTCTTCTCAGGCCCCCTGTAAAACAAGCGGTTCCTCCTTGGGACCTCTCTTTGGTTCTCCAGGCCTTGACTGCCCCCCCTTTCGAACCAGCGGCTACGGTGGATCTCAAATTCTTGTCTTACAAGACAGCTTTTTTGGTAGCCATTACATCGGCCAAGAGAGTTTCAGAGCTTCAAGCATTATCAGCTAAACCTCCTTACTTGGTATTTCATCCGGACCGTGTCTACCTCAGGACCAACCCGTCCTTTCTTCCTAAAGTTGCTTCTGAAGCAAACATTAATCAGTCCATTAACCTCCCTGTTTTCTTCCCTAAATATGAAAACAAAGGTGAATATAAGCTTCATTCATTAGATGTTCATAGGCAACTTAGATTTTATCTAAACAGGACGGCTGGTCATAGGCAATCCGACCAGTTGTTTATTTCCTTTGCAAAATTTAATTTGGGCAAGCCAATTTCTAAAGTTTCTCTGTCTCGCTGGATTTCACAGTGCATCTTATTGGCTCATCAAGCTTCAGGAAGGCCCGCACCGGAGGGTGTTCATGCCCATTCAACCTGGTCAGTATCTACCTCGGCAGCCTTCAAGGCTAGGATTCCTCTAGATGATATTTGTGCAGCAGCCACGTGGGCTTCATCTCATACTTTTATCTCCCACTATAAGTTGGATCTTGCATCTAGGGGTAGAGCATCATTTGGCTCCGCGGTGCTCCGGAATATCCTTCCATGATTGCCGCCCAAGATTCAGGTAGCTGGGGACTCTGTCCCACAGGTTGCAGACAAATGAATCTCCTACTTCAGATTTAGAAGTTATGTACTCACCATAACGTTCCATCTGAGTAGGTGTATTCATTTGTCTGCAACCATCCCGCCCTCCTATCCCCCTGGCCTTTCAGTTTCCTGCATATTATCTGTTACCCTTTTCAGGGTGTTGTTGCTGTTGGCAAACTCGATCTGAGGTCATGAGGGTAGAGCAGGGAATTATGGGTGAGGGGAGGAGCTGAGAGCTTGGATCCATAGCTGGAAAACCATGCCGGTTCGGATCCGATATCGGATCCATAACCCACAGGTTGCAGACAAATGAATACACCTACTCAGATGGAACGTTATGGTGAGTACATAACTTCTAAATCAATCGCATTGCTCCTCTACTATCAAGACGTCTAAAGCAAAGTACCTCGTTGGGGATTTCACTTATTTATCTTTGCTTGAGGTTGGTTTATTGTCCTCCCCTTTTAGTCGATGTCCGCTAAGAAGGGTAAATGCTGTTGCGGGTGTCGGATTCCACATAAAGACTCACAACCATTCCGTCTTTTGCTTAGGCCGAGAGCATGACCATACCTCTTGTTCCATTTACCAGCCATTTGTCCCCAAGACACTCGGAGGCCGTGTATCCACCCTTAATCTTTATTTAGAAAGCCAGAAGCTTAAGAAATTAGTGCTTCGGGTGGACCCAGAGTCGGCCGCCATGGCAGAGCCTCCACACAAAAAAAACAAGTTATCATGACCTATTACTCCATCGGACGCCCCGGCAGCTTCTGATCTATGGGTTGAGGGACATCCATTAGAGCCTTCTACTTCATTGACTCCCCTCAAGGAAGCTGCTTCAGAAGTTATGTCCGGCTCATCCACGGAGGTTCAGACATCGGTTTCGCCAGACGCCCGACTGTGATTCCACAACCCGAAGCCTCATCTCCAACAAAGGCCCCTGAGACTAGGCCTTCTCCCATGGTTAGTCCTTTGAAAAGGAAATGGAAAAGTAAGAATCTGTCTTCCACGGCTGAGGGATTACCTGACTGGCAATCCTTCACTCAATCCTTGATGCAAGCCTTCATGGCCCTTAGGCCATCGGCCTCTTCACCCTCCACCATTCCTGTTGTCAGCCCTAGGCCTGCCTCAGCTACTTCAATCCACCTTCCCACTTCTCATGCAGGAGAAGAGAAAGTGTACTCCTCATTATCATACGAGTCAATTACTTATTCTTCACAGATTGCCTCTCCACTGGAATACTATTCCCTTGATGAGGAATCCATTGAAGGGGGACTCTCCCCCAGAGGACATCACCTTTGGAGAGACCATTACCAAAATGAAAGGATATTTCAAATGGGATACTTCCCAAATAACTGAAACTCAAAAGAAATACTTTGAATTACTTCAAGTAGAATCTCCATTTGCCATCCCACCAGTTATATCCACCAACTTTGATGCATTTTCTTCAACATCCAAAAATCCTGATTCACAGCCACCTGCCTCTGAGACTTTACCATTTCTTCAAGGTGCCTGATGATCAGAAATTCCTGATGAAACCCCCCTTGGTAGACCCAGCAGAGATTACTGTATCCCCTGACAAGCAGTCAAGATTAATACCCTTCCCGTCCCCTTTACCTACTGACAAGGACAGTAAGAATATCGACAGGATAGGTAAGACAGTTTATACCGCCTGCACCCTAGCCTTTAGAGCCATAAACTACCAAACTCGTATGGTAAAATTATACCTTGGACTTAGTGTCCCTAGCCTCTGATCTCCTGTCTTCCTTGCCTGACTCCCCTAACAAGAAGAGGTAAGATCAAAGCTGTACCTGGCTTCACAAGTGGCCAGACATTCAGTTAGTTGCAGTTATGATGCAGCAGAGGCCTCTGCAAGATCTGCTGTTTCCGTATCAGTGCTACTCAAATATTCTTGGCTTCAGCTTCAACCTCTGCCAGATGACATTAAGTCCAAATTTCTTGATGTCACTCTTGACCACAACCTCCTGTTTGGAAAACAGTCTGCAGAATTCTTTAAAAACCTTCAGGAGGAAAGCAAGGACCTCCGGGATATTAAACACATTCTGGTGTCTCCTATTCCTAAATACTTATAGGATTCACCCAGCCAAGACTACTTTTGTCAGGAGGACCCCCTCCTTTACCACTACTTCCTCTTCTAGATACAGGAAAGGAGCCAGGAGACAAACCACTCCCAGACCATTTTCCTCTCAACCTACCCAAAGATGGCCCTTTCATGACAGAAATGGCTCCAACAATGCGTGACTGCCTTGCCCACCTCCCTCTGTCAGCCCGCCTCTGTCACTGCCTACCCCTTTGGAGAACTATCACCACAGACCCCTGGGTCTTTGCAATAGTGGAAGAGGGAGATTTCCTCTCTTGGAAAGAAAGACCCCCTGCCGGGGGCATACCATTCCCACCCAAGAATCCGCTACACATTATTCTCCAGATCTTAAAGGATCTTTTCAACCATGGAACTATAGAACCCGTACCCCAGGACAAGAAAAAAAAGGTTTTTACTCTAGGTTATTTCTTATACCAAAAAAGTATGGCCCTTGGAGGCCAGTTCTGGATCTGTCCTTTCTGAATCTCATCCGAAGAGTTCCATCCTTCAGAATGTTATCCCTCCAAACCCTTCTACTATTGCCAGCCCAGGCATTCATAGCCACACTAGATCTCAAGGAGGCCTACTTCCACATCCCTATAAAACCCTCTCACAGAATGTACTTGTGTTTTACTGAGCCCTATTCTCATTTTAAATTTACAGCCCTGCCCTTTGACTTATCTACTTCACCCAGGGTATTCACAAAATGCCTAGCCCAAGCAGTAGCCCATTGCAGAACCAAAGGTGTTCAAATTTACCCATACCTAGATGACCTCCTCATTCTTGAAGAAAAAGAGGAAACCCTAAGAAACCACCTGCTGTTCACCATGTCTCTACTACAAGGCTTGGGGTTCACCCTCAATCTCCCCAAGTCATCCCTATCCCCTCAGCAGGACAAAATCTTTCTGGAATGTAGGATCGGAACAGACCTGATGCGGGCGTTCCTCCCTCTGGACAAAGTTCTCCCCCTTACTACCCACTTCCAGGACCTGATGCAAGTACAACTATCAGCAAGACAATTTCTGTGGGTTCTGGGTCTTATGGCAGCCACCATTCCTATGCTACCTTTAGCTAGAATGCATATGAGAAAACTGCAGTGGTATCTGAAGAATGTGTGGTCTGCTATCCATGCTAGATGTTAAATTGCTCCTGAAAGGGGTCTTGCACATCAGGCCACCAAGAAAACGGGTCCCACCGCCTTGGGACCTAATTTTTTTCCTAGAAAACCTCACACAGGCTCCATTTGAGCCAGCCAGCTCTGCAACTCTCCAAATATGCATTTAGACAACTGTTCTACTGGTGGCTCTTACCTTTGCTAGGAGGGTGTCAGAGTTGCATGCTCTCATAGCCTGTCCACCCTACATCATTTTCCACAAGGACAGGGTGACCCTGAGCACCAACCCTTCTTTCATGCCCAAGGTGGTCAAAGAACTGTCTTAAAATCAGTCCATTCACCTGCCCACCTTCTTCCCCTCTCCCACTAATGATAGTGAGAGGGTACTCTATTCCCTGGATGTGCACAGGCAACTGAGGTTTTATTTGGACAAAACTAAGTTCATTAGAAAATCCAACCATTTGATTAAACCATACTGGGATAAAATAAATTATTTTCTGCAAATGGTATTCAATGACAAATTCCAGATTTCTAAATCTCTTATTTTATTTATTTTGTATTTTGTTTAACGTACCTGTACCTGACTGTGTACCAATAACAAAATATGTAATCTTGTGGACTCTTCTAGCCATTGCAAGAAAGAACATTACATCAAATTGGAAATCCAAATTTTCTCCAACTTTTAAGGAATACAGGAATATGGTGTCAGCAGTATCGCAATTGGAAATGAACCCTGTTAAAGGAAGAACTGAAAGAACTACATCATTATATATAGCATGGCAAAAAGTAACTGAAATGTTGGAGAGTAATGACTGTAGCAAATTATAATTGGGAAACAGTTGTATAGAAAGTCGAATATATGTCAATAATAGCCACCCTTGTAAATACTTTATTTTAGTTTTAATGTTGATATCGGTTTACTGCTTTTAGCTAACCTGTTTAAATAATTTGTAAATACTTCACTGCCATAAATAACCTGTATACGTGTTTTTCTTTTTGAAAATGAATAAAAATATTTTCAAACAAGAAAGCCCAACCAACTATTTGTATCCTTCCACCCCAGGGCCCTGGGCAAGGCAGTCTCCAAACCATCCATTTCCTGCTGGATCAGGAAAACTGTACACTTCTGCTACTCCTACCATGGCAAGGAACTACTTCAGGGAGTAAGGGCTCACTCTGTCAGGGCTGTAGCATCTTCCAAAGCCTTCTTCAAAGGCCTGGACACAGCCTCCATTCTGGAGGCGGCCACCTGGTCCTCTATACATACCTTCACCAGACACTACAAATTGGACCACATGTCCAGAGCCAGAGTAGAGTTTGCTAGGGCAGTCCTACAGGGCTTCCTGGAGTCCGCTACCTCTGCCTCCACCCTTCTTCCTAAGCTGTGGCACTCTCCCACACTAAGAATACTGCATCATGGGAATAGAAGGACATAGGATAGTTGTGTAAAATCTTACCATAACTATAGATGTCCTTCTCCCCCCACCTGTCCCCCTTCTTTCCAGTTTATCTGTCTAGACGGCACCCTGGAGCACCACCTAGACTATGTTCAGACTAACCAGCAAATGGCACTTCACACTTTTGTGGACATCATTTGGCTTATACTAGCTAACTGTCTGACTGGGCAATTAAGTTCTGAGGTCTGTGTGTGCAGACGTCACATTTAAGGTCCCTGGTTTATAGCCCTGCTTGTGACATCCCACGCACCTCAAGCAACCAGGCTTAAGCTTTTATATAGAAGCCAACATTCAGGTCGCCTGAGGTGGAGAATCCCACACTAAGAATACTGCAACATGGAAGAAAAGAACATCTATGGTTAGGTAAGATTTTACATAACTATTCTATCTTCAGATAGTAAAGTTGAACTCTCCTAATAGGAACAATTATCTCAGATTGACAGCTATACTCACAAGCTTGAAATGACCTATAATGAATGTTACCATTGCCAAGATGCATGGTATAGTTTTTATTTTATTTTATTTTTTTATTTTACATTTGTTAACTGGGAAAGTCCGACTGGACACAGGTCCATTTTCAGCGGAGGCCCGGGGAGATGAGCTCCAAACAACACATCCATAGGATAACAGGAAATTTCATGGAACATGGTATAGGCTGTGCTTATTCTTAAACTAAGTACATGTGATAGTGTTCAATCTCGCCGTTTGTTCTTACACATGGGTTCGGAGCCGATCCTCGGCTCCGTGCCGGCCTCTTGCAAGCTCTGCATCGAGAAGAAGCTCGAGACAATCTAATACCCACAATCCCCCTCTGCCTTTACCTCAGATCTAGTTTGCCGCTGCTGCATACGCATCGTTGGGAGCTAGCTCGAGAGTTTCTAAGCTAAGATATAACTTTTATTGTTATATTTTATTAGGATACTAGTCTAGTTGATTTTTTCAGTGTTAACAAGTGTGATTGTGTTGTGGTTCCGTTAATTTATTGGTACTGTTAACTTTTTTATCGGTAGTTTTGTTATCGGGGCCTACACCCTTCATATCTTCCATAGTTGAGACAAATTTTTACCGGATTTGACAATTACATCGATTGTGACTAACTATTATCGGATTGACTGTTTTTTACTGGAGTTGTCTTTTTACCCTACAATGTCTGAAAAGGTAAAGTCTGGTTTCAAGCGTTGTCAGTGTGGCCAGAAAATGTCGGTCACTGACAACCATAGTTCCTGCGTCTACTGCCTTGGCCCTCTCCACTTACAAGAGGATTGCTCCATCTGTCACTCTTTTAGTGGGAGGGTCATGACAGATAGGCGCAGGAAACTAATGGACAGAGGTCTATTGAAACCGGCTTTCCAAGAGGCTCTGGATGCTTCTGACCAGGCATCGAAGTCCTCTAAGGAGTCGAAGACGTCGGAGCCTAAGTCATCGGCTCCGAGCTCTTCTTCAAAAGTTAGATCACCGGTTCCACAGACTTCGGGGCCGAGTGTTCAACTGGTATCGGTTCCTGAGCCTCGAGTCTTGGAACCGGTGATGGAGCTCCCTCCTTCGGCCATATTGAGGTCGGCTCCGTCTTCGGTTCCTTCGACCCGTTCTTCCTTCAGACTTTCGGATGTCGATGTGGATCGCGTGGTGCAGAAGTTGTTGGAGCATTCGGCCCTCTCTAAACTTATTTCGGTTTCCACCCAGTTGGTGTCGAAACTTGAAGGCCTTCCTGTATCTCCATCCATTCCTCCTCCGAGACCGATTCAGTCTTTGGAGCCGGAAGAGGCTGATCTACTGATTGTGGAGCCCTCGGGTCCAGAACCGCCTTCTCGGTCTGTTCCTCACCTCGACTCCTGACCCGTACGGAGTCTCGGAGCCGACGGTCTGCTCTTGGTTCCGGGCGAGTCGAACCGACGTGTCGGTTCCGACTCTCCCTCGGGCCTCGGCGCAGATCGATTCGGCTCCGTCCTCGGGTCGATGCCTTCGTGCCCGTGTCGGGATTCTTCCCATTTCTTCGAACCGGGGACTCTTGATGCGGGACCCGGGAGCTCGACCTGATGAGGAAGGTGTTGTCTACCCAGACAACCACATCAGTGGAAGCAGTTTCTCCTCCCCATAAAGGGCCTTTGTCTTCATCTGCACCCACGGCCACATCCAAGCGTCGGGCACCAGTGTCTCAGCCACCCTGGAGGGTGCCCCTCTTCCTCCGAGGCTTCTTGGATGCTCCCACGAGGAAGTCCCTAGGAAGAGATTGTGTAAGAGGAGACACTTGGATTCTCCACAGGAATCCTTGACATCTGACACTGACTTAGATGAGTCAGAGGGGTCCCCTAAGTCACCTTCAGAAGATGTCTCTTTTCAGACATTTTGGAGATCCTGAAGCAGAGAGGTGACTGGCAGTCCCTTCCCCTTCTGAGGATGAGTCAGTTCTGCTGAAGGCATTTGGTGCTCGCCCTTCCTCCTCCTGGGTCACTCCGCCCTTGACAACTAATGGAACTAATTGCTCGAAGGGCGTGGGAGGCTCCTGACACAGTGGAACCTGTTCCAAGAAAACGTAACAAGTACATCACAGCACCTCAGGATAAGTCCTACCTTACAAAAGGAGTTCCAGTAGACGCTATGGTGGTGGCAGCAGCCACGAAAAAGGAGATGTCGGAGTCTTTCGCCTATCCATCCTCCTAATAAAGACTCTAGGACGATGGATAGATACGGAAGCGCATTTTTAGTTCAGCGGCTATTTCCAAGCGATTCCTGAACTATTTGACCCACTTTACAAGCCTACAGAGGGATCTAGTCAAAGAGTTGGGAGATACCCTCCAGGGTGCTACAGATGCAGCTGTCTCAGAGAAAGTGACAGCGCAACTTAATACCCTAACATCGATTGTTAACTCGTCCATGAGGCTGATTTCCTACGCAGAAGGTTCGAGTAGGGCAGCAGCTTCAGCGATTGCTCTTCGAGACAATCCTGGATGCGCCTATGCTCCTTTGCGGAAGCCTTCAAGTCTTCCTTTACAAACGCCCCATTTGACGGTGCCACTCTCTTTGGCCCCAAAGTAAAGGAGACCCTTACCCGGTGTGAACAAGAGGGAAAGACTCTGTCTGCTGTCGGAGTCCGTTTTTCCACCCCAACCAGACCGTACCCCAAAGGGCAACGCGGTGGAAAAATGTGGTTTCGAAAACCCCAAGGGTCTTTCTCAAGCACACAGGGTGATGCCCCCTCTAGAGGCAGAGGAGGGGGCAGAGGTGGAAGACTCCGCCCTGGCGGCAGAGGGGGTCAGCAACATCAAGGTGACAGGGAAACACTCCCTGGTAAACCTTTCCAGCACTCCTGAGAGGAGGCCCGACTGTCCTGCTCTGGAGGCAGTCGGGGGTCGCTTAGCTTTATACCCTCAGGCCTGGCAAAATATAACTACAGACAAGTGGGTAAAAAGCGTGGTTACCAGAGGTTACAGCATACCCTTCCTATCTCATCCCATCCCAAAGAAAAGACTCCCAGATGTACCGCCCCATCTGCGAGAGCCAGCAGCTTTAGAAATTTCAAAGCTGCTAGAAAAGAGTCATCCAGCCAGTCCCAGCGGACCAGCAAGGATTCGGGACTTACTCAAGGATGTCCTTCATGGATGCATCTGTAGTCATAACAAGTGGGTTGTCCTGTCGTCAGGCAGCCCTGCAGTCGGCTGGATTCCAAAGTCCGGTCCGCTTCGCTGATGTCGCACTCCACCCGACGTCATCTCTGTTGGTCTTCGGGTATAAAAGCATCAGCCGACGCCATTTTCCCCAGTCTTTCTTGCCGCGTGGCGCCCGAAGCAGAAGCTGTTCGCAAGTGCCGGTCGGTCGGATCCAGAGATTACTTCTACCGAATACTACTTCGAAGACTTCTAAAGCTAAGTACCCCGTTGGGGACTCTTTCTTGCCTCAGCCGATGTCAGAAAAAGTTAACAATTGTTTAACCTGTGGGAAACAAATACCTCATAAAGATTTCCACTCTTACTGTCTGCCTTGTTTAGGCCCAGCCCACGACGTAGCAGCCTGTTCGGCCTGTGCCTCTTTCAACCGATTTAACGCTTAGGCCGGTCGGAGTTTGCAGAACAGTTTTTCGGTTCTGATTTTGCGTACATTATGCCGTCGGATCCTCCGACTACCCAATCTACCAAAAAACGCAAAGATAAAGACCGACACTCGCGGTCCGCGGTTTCGGCCGAAACCACGGTAAAGCAAACCCCGAGTGTCTCGGTTTCGGCCGAAACCGAGAAAACTGATCAAAGTACAGATGAACCTATTCTTACAACTAAGGCCCCTGCTACAACTCTTGAATCGACCTCAGAAATTTTACCCACTACGGTGGTTGACTTATCAGACACCATCCCCTTGGATGTCTCTACCCCAGCACGTGGTGCTGCTAGGCCTCCAGCAGCCATGTCCATTAAGGCCTTCGCCAGGGCTAAAGCAGCCAAGACTACTAAAACAGTGCCTGTTAAACCCCCCACTTCCAGGCCCTCTTCTAGTTCTCAAATGCTTTCTTTGGCAGAAGATTTAATTTCTTTAATTAGAGGATCTCAATCTCACCCAGACAGGGCCTCTCAGCCCCCAGAGAAGAGACCTAGGGCAGAGCCCCCTGAGCCAGTGTCTTCTGATGATTCTGCTGATGAATCAGACATAACTGACCAGCCAGAGGCTCCCTTCTCCAATTTTGAAGATTCTGATGCTGAAGAATCCATTCCAGCTGCTTCCCCACCAGAAGAATTCTCCTTTGGGGAAACCTTGCATGCCATGCGAGAACAGTTCCAATGGCAGCAACAGGATTTTTCAGACTCCAGAAAAAGACTTAGGACCTTTCTGCACCTCCCTCAGCACAGGCCCTTAGCTATACCTCCTGTTCTCTCTGTGGTGGATGATGCTTTCAATGATGTTTGCTCTGCTTCAGATTCTTTACCCCCAGCCCCTGCCAAACCAGACAGATTTTACAGGGTGCCAGATACTCATCACCACCTTTACAAGGCCCCACTTGCAGACCCAGAAACTATATCCCAGGGTCCCAAGGCAGTAGCCGCGACCACAGCTAAAAACCCTATTCCTTCTGAAAGGGAAGCAAGGTCATTAGACAGATGGGGTAAAAAGGTCTACACTTCAGCTACTCTCTCAGCTAGAGCTTTAAACTGTCAGTTTCACATGATACAATACCAAGAGTTTATGCTTGATCAGTTAACTAAAAACTAACCACTGATGAATCTCTTGATAAGAAATATGTATTAGAGATGGTAAATAACATACAACAGGTTAGCAACCATTCCTTAAAATGTGGCTATGATGCACTGGAGGCTTCATTTAGATCAGCCATGACAGGCACAGTGATAAGAAGGCATGCATGGCTAAAGGAACAAGCTTTACCGGATCATGTTAAAGCTAAGTTGCTAGATGCTCCTATGGACAAGACAGGTTTGTTTGGTACACCTGCCCAGCAGGTTATGAAGAAAATGGAAGAAAAGGCAAAATCTGTTCAAACTGTTAAAGATTTCTTGCAGGTTCAACCCCAAGGTTTAGCAGGAACTGGCCTGCCAAAATTGGTCCTTTCCTGACTCCACAAAATTTCAAAGGGGCAGGAATAGACGTTCCAGAGGCAGAAACCAATCCAGAGGAGGTGCCTACAGAGGACGACAGTGGCAAGGTAACAACAGAGGCACAGACACAGCCACTGCCACTACATCAGCACAACCACAGTGACTTAATCCTAAATCCGCCTACCAGGGAACAAATAGCAGCTCCTCTAGGCGGAAAGTTAACCTTATTTTCAAAGAACTGGCACTACATAACAAAAGACAAGTGGATTTTACAAACCATAGATCAAGGTTACCGGTTTCACTTCCACACTTTACCAGTCAAAAGAGGAATGCCAAATCTACCTCCAAATCAGAAAACAGAGGCTCACGCCAGATAATGGAGTTAGCAAACATGAGAGCTGTGGAAAGAGTGCCAACAGCAGAACAAGGAAAGGGGTTCTATTCCAGACTATTCCTAGTTCCAAGAAAGGAAAAAGTTGGAGACCAATTCTCGACCTGTCCACCTTAAATACATACATCATTGTCCCAAAATTCAAAATGCTGACCCTACAGCAACTTCTTCCCATGCTGGGCAAGGAGTCTTGGCTGGTAACTCTAGATCTCAAGGAGGCATACCTGCACGTCCCCATTCGACCAATCTGCAGAAGATACCTCAGATTTCTTGCAGGATCAGAGCACTATCAATTCTCAGCATTGCCCTTTGGTTTATCTACTGCCAGAGTATTCACAAAATGCCTGGCATCAGTAATCGCCATTGCAGACTACAGGAATTCAAATTTACCCATACCTGGACGACTGCCTGCTACAAGGGGACAACAAAAGCAAGCTGACAACAGATTTACAAAGGGTCATTTACTTGCTACAAGGACTGGGATACACAGTCAATTTACAAAAGTCAAGGCTGATACCATCCCAAACAAGGACATTCTTGGGCTGAATTGGACACAGTACAACAAATGGCATTCCTGACTACAGAAAAACAAAAGAACTTCCTCTTTACTTCTTGGCACTAACAAAACTGAACAAGTTAACAGCAAGAAAAGTTCTGCAGGCCTTGGGCTTCATGGCATCATGCATAATCTTGGTCCCATTTGCCAGACTACATATGAGGAAACTACAGTGGTACCTAAAGAATTTATGGTCCCAACACAGACACAGTCTAGAAACAGAAATCCCACTAATTCCATGCTTAAAACAGGAGTTCCTATGGTGGGCTCAGGCATGCCAGTCAAACCCAGGCCTACCCTTTCGCAGATGTCAACCAAGCCAGACCATCACAACAGACGCTTCAGACCTAGGATGGGGGGCCCACATGCTGGACAAATGCGTGCAAGGATTGTGGACACAGGATCAACTTCACCTGCACATCAATCTAAAAGAAATGCTGGCAGTAAAACTGGCAATCCAAAAGTTCAAACCATTTCTCAAAGAGGGCCAGTTGATGATAAGGACAGACAACACCACAGTCATGTGGTACATCAACAAACAGGGAGGCACTCCTTCATACCCCTATGCAGAATGACCTTGGAGCTGTGGACCCTGGCACTCAGCTACAACATTCAGTTACAGGCAATATTTGTACCGGGAAAGACAATACTCTAGCAGATATATTAAGCAGAACCACTTGGATGCCCACGAATGGAAGCTGCACCCGGACATCTTCAAGACCATCTCAAAGAAATGGGAATGCCACAGATAGACCTATTCGCATCACCTCTCAATCACCAGCTCAAAAATTCTGCACAAGGACATTCCACCCACTAGCATGGAAAGTGGACTCACTCTCCTTCAACTGGAAAGGCCTAACAGCATATGCATTCCCACCTCTTCCTTTGATACACAAGGTACTACTAAAAATCAAGGAAGAACGTCCAAGGATAATCCTGATAGCTCCAAACTGGCCAAGACAACACTGGTACCCACTACTGAAGAGCATGTCTCGGAACAATATGTGGCCAATACCCTGATGCCTTTGATGTTAACTCAGAACAACTACAGCATCATACATCCAAACCTAAAAACGCTGCAACTGACTGCATGGAACATCACATAGCAGCAGCTAATCCAGAACTTTCCCAAAGAGTTAAAGACATTATTCTTGAACACGCAGACCTTCAACAAGAAGGAACTATGCTGGAAAATGGAAAAGGTTTGTCATTTGGAGTACGGAAAGAGGAAAAGATGTGTCAAACATAGATATGCCTAACATTCTGGAGTATCTGGCGAACTTCTTCATTCAGGCCTGTCCTACTCCTCCATCAAGATACATGCATCAGCTATTTCAGCAGAATACAGCTTTGATCCACCTGTTTTTCACCCTTTGCTCAGGCAGTTCCTCAGAGGAATCAAGAATGTAAAACCTCCAAGGAAACCACCATTACCAGCTTGGGATTTAAACTTTGTGCTAGAAAAGTTGACACTATCACCCTTTGAACCAGCAGCAACAGCAGACCTACAACACCTGTCATGGAAAACTGCTTTCCTACTGGCAATTACTTCATCAAGGAGGGTTTCAGAACTACAGGCCTTAATGGCAGTGCAACCCTTCCTAATCTTCCACCAAGATAGAGTGTCCATGAGGACTAATCCTACATTTATGCCCAAGGTGGTATCCAGAGTGTCTTTAAACCAGGCAATCCACCTACCTACCTTCTTTCCCAACCCACAAAACAGAGGGAAAGAATACTGCATACCTTGGATGTACATAGACAGCTACGCTACTACTTGGACAGAACAAAAATAGCAGAAAGACTGACCAACTTTTGTAGCCTATGCAACAGGAAGGGAAGGAAAAGCTATTTCCAAACAGACAATCTCCAAATGGATAGGAAATTGCATACGATACTGTTACTTCTTCCATGGAAAACCAATTCCACAGAACATAAGACCTCATTCTACAAGGGCAACAGCCACTACCACAGCCTTCTTACGAGGAGTGGCAACCAAAGACATTATTGAGGCGGCTACTTGGACCTCCGTGCATACATTTGCCAAGCATTATAATTTGCCTCTATATTCCAGATCCCGAGCAGGGTTTGCCACTGCTGTACTGCAAGGGATCCTAAACACACCATAATCTACTTTTATCCTCCTCCCTAGTTGGCTATGGTATTCTACCCACTTGTTATGACTGCAGATGCATCCATGAAGGACATAGTACAGTTTTGTACCTACCATAAATGTAGATGTCCGAACTGGATAGCAACTGCAGTCAGGATTACCTCCCTCCTTCCCTCTGTGGTACTCCTAGGTGTTTACCCTCCTAATAGCTAGCTGTTGGGGAGTCTTTTATGGTGTATTTGTTTGTATATATGTACATATATGCTTATTGTTGTGTTTACCTCTATCTATTTGGAAACATTGGCATCTATCCAAATTTTAGCCTGCAAGAGGGCTACTGGCATCTGGGGCAAGAAACATTGAGGAAAATGGCGTTGGCTGATGCTTTTATACCCGAAGACCAACAGAGATGACGTCGGGTGGAGTGCGACATCAGCCGAAGCCGGACCCGGACTTTGGAATCCGGCCGACTGCAGGGCTGCCTGACGACAGGACAACCCACTTGTTATGACTGCAGATGCTATCCAGTTCGGACATCTACATTTATGGTAGGTACAAAACTGTACTTTCTTTTTAGTTCCAAAGAAAACAGGGGACTGGAGGCCCATTCTAGACCTAAGCTACCTCAATACTTTCGTCAAGAAAGAAAAGTTCCGAATGGTCACGCTTCAATCAATCCTTCCATTCTTACAGAAGGACGAGTGGATGTGCTCAATAGATCTAGAGGATGCATACTACCACATCAAAATGGCCAGGGCATCCAGAGATCATTTGCGCCGCTGGGAGCCAGTCACTTTCAATTTCGAGCCCTGCCCTTTGGTCTGACCTCAGCCCCCAGGGTCTTCACCAAATGCATGGCAGTGGTAGCGTCTCACTTGAGACGCCAGGGATTCCAGGTGTTTCCGTATCTGGATGACTGGCTCCTTTCGGCCACCACCAGGCGTCAACTACTGCAGGCCAGAGACTTTGTTCTCCAACTGTGTGTTCACCTAGGGATCTCCGTAAACTTCGGAAAATCCTTACTTCAGCCATCACAAAACATCTTGTTCATAGGAGCAGAGTTAGACACACGTCAGTTGATTCTGAGGCTTCCCCCAGAAAGGATATTATCACTTCAGACTCATATTCGTCTTCTACTCTTGTCAAGGAAATCTCCTGCAAAACTAGTGCTAAAGGTGTTAGGCCTCATGTCAGCCTCCCTGATTGCAATTCCCCTGGGAAGGCTGCACATGAGAGTCCTACAATGGCTGCTGTTTGCACAATGGTCGTTTCAACAACTACCTCTAACACACGAGATTCTTATAACAAAGACATGCAAAGCAGATCTAAACTGGTGGCTTCAAACGTTCAACCTTTCCCAAGGGAGACCGTTTGTGCTACCCACGCCCACAGTTACAGTGACCACGGACGCTTCCCTGATAGGGTGGGGGGGCATCTTTCAGGGACAGACAGTCCAAGGCGAATGGACCAATTTGGAGTACAATCTGCACATCAATGTTCTAGAGTTGAGGGCAGTGTTTCTAGCGTTGCAACACTTTGCTCCCCTTCTTCCTCTAGGGACTATTGCAGTTCAGACGGACAACATGTCGGTAGTCTGGTACATAAACAAGCAAGGGGAACCAAGTCCTATCAGCTATGCAGAGAGGCCATGAGAATTTGGCAGTGGGCGGAGTCCACGGGTCGCTTTCTAATAGCAACGCACATCCCGGGGTCATCCAACGTCATAGCCGACAGGCTCAGCAGAGCAATTCTGTTACCGCAAGTGGTCCCTAAAACAGTCAGTAGCGAAAGGATTTTTCGCGTGGCCAGCCTTCCTGCGATCTGTTTGCGTCTCCAATGAATGCCAAATGCAGGAGCTACTTTGCCCTATTACCCCTCCAGGGAAGTCCCCAGGACGCACTGGTTCACGATTGGCGCCCGGGACTGCTGTACGCATTTCCCGCATTTCCTCTGGTATCAAACTTTCTCCAGAAAGCCAAGAACCTACACAGGACGATAATCCTCATTGCCCCATTCTGGCCTCGTCAAATTTGGTTTCCCTTCCTGAAGATACACTGCATTCGGGGACCCTGGATTCTGGACCCAGAGCCAGACCTATTGACTCACTCGTCAGGGGTTCCCCATCCCGCTTCTGTCCCTCCATCTAGCAGCTTGGCTGCTCCAATTCTAACTTAGCCAGGTCTGATCTTTGTCACCAGCAGTCCAGGATATTTTGGTGGCTTCATAAAGCTTCCACTACTAAGACATATGCTAGCAAATGGAAGATTTGTATTCTGGGCGAATACACACCATGTGGATCCTTTTATAGCTCCTTTGAATAAGATCTTAGAGTTCTTAACAGACTTATTCCATCAGGGTGCTTCTCCTGCTACACTAAGAGTTCAATTGGCTGCCATTTCAATTTCCATGTGGAAGAATGTGGAGCTCCTGTTATGGCTCACAGACTTTGTAAAGCCTTTTAAAAGGAGTTTTTCATATTAGACCACGGTCAGATCTCCTCGTCACCTTGGAGTCTAAATTTGTTGCTATCTAAATTAATGTTGCCCCTTTGAACCTGCCTCTTCTTGCTCACTAAAATTTTTATCCTGGAAAACTCTCTTTCTGGTAGCCATTACTTCCGCTAGGCGGTATCTGAACTTCAGGCTCTTTCCATCAAGCACCCGTATTTGATCTTTCACTCTGACAGAGTTTCTCTTGAACCAATTCATCCTTCCTCCCTAAAGTGTGTTCTATTAACAATATTAATCAGTCCATTGAATTACCCACTTTCTTCAAAACCACTCCAACAAAATGGAGTATATGTTACACAAATTAGATGTTCACAGACAGCTAAGATTTTATTTGGATAGAACAAAGGATCACAGAAAAACAGATCAACTCTTTGTGGCTTTTGCTGATAGCAGGAAAGGACTTGCAGTTACCAAAAGAACTCTTTCTAAATGGTTAACGGATTGTATAATCTATGTCACGATTCTTCAAATCAAACCCTGTTACACAAACCCAAAGGACATTCCACAAGGTCAGTGTCTACGTCTTTGGCTCATGCAGCCCGCCTACCACTGGACGCTATTTGTGCAGCTGCTACTTGGTCTAAACCACATACATTCATTTCTCATTATAAGGTAGACAAGGTTTCTAGGGACAGGGCAACCTTTGGTTCCACTGTGCTCAAGAACGTCCTCCGTGAGTTCCTCAGGAACAAGGAGCTAGGACGCTACCCATGTGTAAGAACAAACGGCGAGATTGAACACTATCACATATAGAAGTTATGTCCTTACCATAACGTTCCATGTGGAGTGTTCATCTCACCTTTGTTCTTACAGTCCCACCCTCCCACCCTTAGGAAGAACGTTCTTTGATGCCTGGCCAGGAGCATTCTGCTACTGTTACAATTTTGTGTACATAGTTGACATATATATATTTTTTATATGTCTGTCTGGCTTATATATATATAGTTATGTGTAGATTCTTTCTGTACATATCTGATGTGAGCATGAGTGTGCTATTCTATAGATTGGTTTGCTTGCAAACTAGATCTGAGGTAAAGGCAGAGGGGGATTGTGGGTATTAGATTGTCTCGAGCTTCTTCTCGATGCAGAGCTTGCAAGAGGCTGGCACGGAGCCGAGGATCGGCTCCGAACCCATGTGTAAGAACAAAGGCGAGATGAACACTCCACATGGAACGTTATGGTAAGGACATAACTTCTATTTTCTGTTTTTGTCTTATCTTTATTCTTCTCCCAGATATAGAAAACAACTTGTACTTTCAGAAAATATTTTTAGCCTTTAAAAGAATGTATTCTGCTTTAATTTCCTTATCAATTTGTCTGCATAGAAACATGAGAACCAGATACAGTTACCTTCAGCTACAAGCTTCTCATATTGCATTGTTCTTCCAAACATTATTGACATGAAGTAGGGCATATGCTGTGGAGTTCCCTACAAGTTTAACAAAGTCAGAGTCCAATATTTCCAAGTTTTTCTTGTTCTTCCATATTTCACAAATGTGGTTGATGCTTTGTAATCCCATTTTTATTTATTAATTTATGATTTGGTTTTCCTTCTGTTGATGTCCATCTCCCAACCCGTGGTTCATTTCCAATGCACGCACGGTCCTTCTAGTCAACTCCTGTGCTTTTTTCAAACTCTCAAGCATTTATCTTTGCAAAATTGGAAAAGGTTTTACCAGCATAGTCTGTCTCTCTCTCTGTGAGCTTTATTATCAGATGAATAAGAAGCAGAACTCCCTTCTGTTTGATAGCTCACCTTTTGATAGACAAACTTTTGTATTTCTTCCTTAGTATGTTCTGCATTAAAAAAAAAATAACTTTCACCCTCCAGGAAAAGAATATTCTGAAAGTAACTGGATACAGCAGCCTGCGTGGCACAGTGGCACGTCAGATAGTATTATCACCTCACAACAAGAACTACCCCAGTTTGGGGAGCCTTCTGTGTGGAGTCTGCTTGTCCTCCCTGTGTTTGGGTGGTTTTCCTTTGGGTGCTTCGGTTTCCTCCCACATTGCAAAGATATGCAGTAGGTGGATTGGACACATTAAATTGGCTGAAGGTGTATGTGTGGTTTGGAAAAACTATTGTGGCAGGGCTAGCCACCAGGCGGTGTAAGCATTGGTTCTAGTTAATTGTCCCTGTTGAAGTGACACCCCAAGCCCATGTGGAACAATGAGAAAAAGGGATTATGGATGGATGGATGGATTGGAGCTGGATGTAGCAGCTTGAAACTCTCACCTGGTTTTCGACATTCCATGATTGCTGGAATAAATTTACTTTTCTGCCTGGTATATAGTGAGTAATCATTTGCGTCAGGGCTGGCAACTCTGCATGTAAAAATCGACTGCCAATCATTAGGCCGGAGTTCTGCTGTGGCGACCCCTAACCGGGAAAAGCCGAAAGACACAACAACTCTCCTGTTTCCAACTTTTAGTACTTTGTCCTTCTACTACAGTTTTGTCAGAATCAACTCTGTGCTGGTGGGATTGCATCTTCACTATTAGAGGTCCTATCTTCCTTCTTATTGCCAGGTTTGGTGCATACATACAATGTGCCCTTTCAAACAACTGCCGTGGAATACCGGTCCAGTCGCTTGTTGGTGTTTTTGTAAAATTAATGCAGTCTTTTCCTTCTATTTCTGTTTTTCTGTACATGCTCTGTCCTCTAATTCAACCATTTTTTTTTAAATCTGTCTTCTTGAGCAGTCTAATATCCAACTAGCCTTTTCTTCATTTCATTCTCTGATTTTTTGCAATTTTTATCAGTTCATCTGAGTATCTGTTTAAAAATTCTTCCATTTTTTCATCTTTTTGTTTCAATTCATGTACTCCTTCATTGTTTCATTTATTTTAATCAGCTCTGAGCACATTTAATTATTTTTTTCTCTAAGTTACTGGAAGTCCTGTCTTGCACCAAAGTAGGAGTTTGAGCTGTTTTTGCTGAAAAACAGCAGCATTCTTCCCAACCAGTGTTTTCTCTTCCCCTTTTGTGGTTGATTTTCTTTCAGGTTCTCTAAAATTCTTCTTTGCTGGCTTTAAGGCAGTTCAGTTACTAGCCAGTGATGAAATTTACCCTAAAAGACAAATTTACTGGCTCTCTTTTCTGAGTTTCTATTTTCAAACTGGGCGAGCTGAAATCAAGCTATTATTCAGTGTGCAGTGTTGTTGGAAGTCCTGTCAAGAAAAAGAAATAAATTGTTAATGGTAGAACATGGCTTACACAACTGTGATCTTGTAGTAATGATGAAAGTATGTCCGACGAGAAAGTATGTCAGATGATTCTGGGAGAAGATGTATTCAGATATTTCACAACAGGGAATCTGCTTTCAAATGCTTATAACTCTCTCATGTGATAATGATAGACTTCACACTTTGCAAGCTAAATATTTCAAATATCCTTTTCTGCTGGTTATTTCTGATTCTCTGATTGCATTTCCCCACAAGTGCCCACCATTTGACTCCCCCCCCCCCCACTTTGTTTTGGGACATTTTGTCCATGCTGCTTATCAATCAACAGATTCTACTGATTTAGGAGTCAGGGTCTACCTGGAGAGGCCATCATTAAGAAATCAGAGGTCTTTCAGGTTTTTTCTTTTGAAGCCCTATTCCCCTGTAGTGGTAGATGGTATGTGCAATGGGTGTTAACTGCTACACCTCTTCACACTTTCTCACAGGGTTAATAACAGCAGGATGCACTAGTCACCTACAGGAGGCACCAGGGAAATCCAACCAACATGCATGCTGCCTCTGATGTTTGCATTTTTTCACTTTTGTATAAGTGCTTAGGATTTAAGCACTACAGCAAAAGTGAAAGGAGTAAGATTCTGTAGCTAGGACCAGGGTTGCCAGACGTCCCTATTTGAGCGGGACTGTCCTGAGATCTGCCTGTTAAAATCCTGGCAAAACAGGCTCCTCTTTTTGACTGGCTTGTATGCCAGCATACAGGCCAATCATAAATCGCAAAGTAGAGCCACTTCTGTTAATTGCGAAACAGGGTGCTGTTATGCATTGAACAGAAGAGGCCATGCTGTGCGATTTTATTGATTGGTTTGTATACTGGCATATAGGTAATGTGGAACAACAGGCAGTTCTGCATGAAAGACCTTTTTGGTCTTCACTTTGCGTGAAAGGCGTTTTTTGTATTTGTCCCTACCTGTCAGTTAACAAATCCTGCAATCGTGGACAACACTGTCTGGCAGTTTGTTACAGAAGCCTAAGAATTTGAACTGTTTAGATCTTGCCTACTGTGTGGCTTTGAGAAAATCAATACGCAGCAAAGATGTTCTTCGTGTTTCACTGTTTCAGTCATTACATTTGGGTTATCTGCTTGCAGCTAGCCCTCAGTCGGCCTGATTAACAGTCTTGGGTCCTGCATCGGTTGCTGTCCCTTCTTCCATAATGTCAGGTTGTCAGGGGTATAAAACATGCAGCCGATGCCATTACGTCAGTCTTTCTTGCCGTGCGGTGCCCGAAACAGAAGCAGTTCGCAAATGCCGGTCGGCCGACTCCTGAAATTTTAATTTTCGAATTTCAGAACCGAAGTCTTCAACTTAAGCTAAGTACTACGTTGGGGAAACTTTTTTTCTTGCTCCTTACCGATGTCACTAAAAGTTAATAATTGCATTACTTGTGGAAAGCAAATACCTCATAAAGATTTTCATTCGTACTGTATTCCTTGCCTAGGCCCTGACCACGATATACCTTGATGTCAGTTTTGTGCTTTATTTAATCAGCACACTATCCATTGTCTGTATATTTTCGCCTCTAAATGTTTAGGTTCTCTGTTTAATTATCCAGAAATGTCGTCTGTTAGCCATCCAACTACCGGGATTCCGAAAAAGCGGAAAGATAAAGACCAAGACAGGCCGCCGAGGTCTAAAACTGCCGATGACTCTTCTCCTAAGCCAGTCGCCAGTTTGCTGTTACTCAGTGAGGCATTTTCGCAGCCCCTGATACCCGCTATTTCTGATTCACAGGCCTCTACTGAGACCCATTCAGAGTCTGGTATGCTGCGAGATGCTTCAACTATGGAACCCACGGATGTCTCTACCTTGGATGGGTCCGGAGCCACTGTGCAGGCACCAGCTTCTGAGGGTGTATTCAGGCCTACGGACTTGCATATTAAACTGATGCCTCCTTCTTTACTTAGGCCTAAATCTCGATCCATGCCTAAAAAAAAAAGACGCCCAGGCCACATGCTCAGGCCTTTATGCCTAAAAACCAAATAAGGATGGCTGAAGATCTAATCACTCTAATCAGGGGTAGCCAACCCCTCCCCCTTCTAAGAGGCCTAGGACAGAAGTTGATTATGAATCTTCTGATCAGGATTCTGTTTCTGATTCTTCTGATGATCTGGATTTGCCCTTCTCTACTTATGAAGATTCTGATGCAGAGGACTCAATTTCCTCTGCTTTCCCCTCCTGAGGATTTTTCTTTTGGGGAAACCTTACATACTCTTAAGGGAGCATTTCCACTGGGAAAGCCAGAATTTTTCTGATTCAAAAAAGAGGCTTGGGGATCTCCTTCTCCTACCTCAGCATAGGCCTTTAGCTATTCCTCCTGTACTAGAAATTGTTGATGCTTTTTTGGAATCTAGTTTGGCCCCTGATAATCTGCCTCCTGCTCCCAGAAAACCTGACAGATATTACAGGGTCCCTGAGTCCCACAAGTTCCTTTTTAAAAATCCTATTGCAGATCCAGATACTATTTCACAGGGGCCCAAGGGCATTAAGGCTTCTACTGCTAATCTTACCCCTTCTGATAGAGACTAGAGGGCGCTGGATAGATGGGGTAAGAAGGTTTATACTTCTGCAACCTTGGCCATTAGGGCTTTAAACTGCCAGTTTCATATGTTAAAGTATCAGCAACATGTTATTGGACTGCTTAAACAGAAAATTATGTTGATTCCTGACTGTGTGGAAAATAAAGAATTACAGGATTTAATGCATTCTATTGAACAGGTTGGTAAACATACTTTTTGCAATGTGGATTTGATTCATTAGAGTCCTCTTGCAGGGCTGCTGTTACTGGGTTTGTGCTCAGAAGGTATGCTTGGCTTAAAGAGCAATCTTTGCCTGATCATGTTAAAGCTAAATTGTTGTGTGCTCCTTTATATCAGGACCGCCTGTTTGGCAACAAGGCTGAGGACGTTCTTAAAAAGATGGAAGATAAAGCTAAATCTATACAAACTGTGAAATATTTTTTACAAGTTCAGCCTCCTAGATATAGTAGGCACTGGTCCACTAAGAATTGGTCCTTTCCAGCCCCTTCCAGGTCTTCTCAAGCCAAACCCAGACACTGCAAAAACGCCAGGTTTCAGTCCCAGGGGACATACAGAACTAAGCAGTGGGGAGCCTCCACTTCCAAATCTGTGAATGATAAGACTCCCTCCTGTGGTAAACTGTCTCGATGACTTCCTTTTAAAATTTCCAAGCACTTATCAACTGGCTGCCCCTTTGGGTGGAAAGATTGCTCCTTTGGGGAGAAAGATTGCTCTTCATGCAAAGAATTGGGAACTCATTACCCAGGACAAATGGGTTTTAAATATAGTGTCCCAGGGATACAGATTTCACTTCCACACGTTGCCAACACCAAGTGGGTGGCTGGACCTACCCCCAAATCAGTGGGTAGAGGCCCCAAAACAAGTACTTTCTCTCTCTTAAGCATGGGGGCTATTCAACTGTACCAGAGGAGGAAAAGGGACAAGGTTTCTACTAGAGACATTTTCTGGTACCCAGAAAAGACCATTCTTGGCGTCCTATCCTGGACCTGTCTACTCTAAACACCTTTTTGGAGATTCCAAAATTCAAGATGCTGACCCTTCACCAATTACTTCCTATGCTAGGCAAAGATGCCTGGTTGGCAACAATAGATTTAAAAGAAGCATACCTGCACATCCCAATCAGGGAATCTTGCAGAAGATGCCTACGCTTCAAAGCAGGCTACATGAACTATCAGTTCTCTGCACTGCCCTTTGGCTTATCTACTGCTCCCAGGGTATTCACAAAGTGCCTAGCTCCAGTTATTGCATTTTACATGCAAAGAAATATTCAAATATACCCATACCTGGACGATTGTCTAATTCAGGCAGAAAGCCAGGACATACTTTTGAATCATCTGGCCTTTGTACAAAGAGTTCTAACTTGTCTGGGGTACACCATAAACAAAAATAAATCACATCTGGTACCTTGTCTACAAATTATATTCTTGAGAGCAAGCTTGAGTACAACTTCCCAGATGGCTTACCTCATGCCAGAGAAACAAATTCATTTGACAACCTACTTCAAACAAGTGGCCACAAAAACCCTGCTATCTGCAAGACAAATACTGCAAGCTTTGGGGTTCATGGCGTCCTGCATTCTTCTAATTCCATATGCAAGACTGCATATGAGGAAACTACAGTGGTATCTAAAAAGCCTATGGTGTCAACATTCTCAAGACCTGGAAACAATGATTCCTGTCATACCTTGCCTACGCCTAGGAGTTCCTTTGGTGGGCAGAGGCCTGCCACCAAAACAAGGGACTACCTTTCACACCACCCCCTGCCACCCAAAGCCTAACAGATGCATCAGACTATGCATGGGGGGCTCACCTGGTAGGGAATTGCATTCAGGGCAAAAGGAACCCAAGTCAAATGCACCTGCATATCAGTCAAAAAGAAATGTTAGCTGTACAGAATGCTCTGACAGCCTTCAAGGACCACATTCTTCCAGGACAACTAATGGTAAAGACGGACAACACCACTGTTATGTGGTACATAAACAAGCAGGGGGGTACACATTCTTACCCCCTCTGCAGACTAGCCATGGCATTGTGGAACACAGCCTTGGGCTACCAAGTGCACCTACAAGCTCAATTCCTGCTAGGAAAATTAAATACACTGGCAGATGGACTAAGTAGAAAACTCTTGGACCCACACGAGTGGAAACTGGAACCAAGGCTTTTCAAAATGTTGACAAGCAGATGGGGGAGCCCAGATATAGACCCGATTGCCTCTCCCCAGAGCTACCAATTGGACAAATTTTGCACAAGGACTTTCAACAAACAAGCCTGGAAAGTGGATGCTCTGTCCTTCAGCTGGAAAAACCTATCAGTCTATGCCTTCCCCCCTCTGCTCTCCAAAATACTACTAAAAATCAAATGGGGCAAACCAAGGATGATTTTGATTGCTCCAGACTGGCCGCGCCAACACTGGTACCCCCTCTTGCGTAGTGTGTCATGGCTATCTCCACGGCAACTGCCTCAGACTCCTTCCCTGATGTCTCAGCAGGAGAACCAGATTCAGCACCCTCAGCTTCTAACACTGAACCTTTCAGCCTGGCTAATTACTTAATCTCTCCTTTACCATCCCTCAGCAAACCTGTGATGGATATCATTTTAGAGGCAAGGAGGCCTAGTACTAGAAAATCTTATGCTGAAAAATGGAAAAGATTCTGTGCCTGGAACCACTCTCAAGGGAAAAGCACATCAGCGCCCAATTTACCTCAGATTTTACAATACTTAACTGAGATGCTCCACAAGGGCCTGTCTTTTTCCTCCATTAAAATCCACGCCTCACACATTTCAGCTCATAACACAGAACCCTCCCCTCTTCTCTCATCCACTGCTCAAGCAGTTCCTCAGAGGGGCCAAAAATTTGAGACCACCCAGAAGAGCTCCAATCCTAGCCTGGGACTTTAACTTTGTCTTGGAGAAACTCGCTCTACCTCCTTTTGAGCCAGCTGCTACTGCTGACTTAAAATTTCTTTCTTGGAAAACAGCTTTCCTTTTAACAATCACTTCAGCTAGAAGGGTATCTGAATTACAGGCCCTTATGGCAGTAGAGCCTTTCATCATCTTTCATGTGGACAGGGTGTCCCTCAGAACCAATCCATCCTTCATGCCCAAGGTGGTATCCAGTGTGGCTCTTAATTAGACCGTTCGTTTTCCAACCTTCTTTCCCAATCCACAGAATAAAGTGGAACAGATACTGTATTCCTTAGATGTGCACAGACAACTTAGATTCCACTTGGACAGGACTAAACCTCAAAAGAAATCTGAACAACTGCTGGTGGCATTTGCTGCAGGGGCAGAGGGGAAGGCTATTTCAAAGCAAACCATTTCTAAATGGATAAGCCATTGCATTTATTTCTGGTATAAGCACCATGGAAAACCTATTCCCCAGGGGATCAGGCCTCACTCCACCAGGGCTGCATCTACCAGTACGGCCTTTCTCAGAGGCGTCTCTACCAGGGACATCCTAGAAGCTGCTACCTGGAGTTCTGTACATACTTTCACCAAGCATTATCATTTGCCAAGTTTCTCTAAATCCAGAGCTGGCTTTGCCACTGCAGTCTTGCAGGGCCTTATAGCTGACCCTAATCCTATCTGAATTCCTTCTCCCAACCATAGATTTGGGAATCAACCCAAATGTAATGACTGCAACAGTGAAACACGAAGAACATAGTACAGTTGTGACCACTTACCATAAATGTAGATATTTGAGTGTATTCACTGTTGCAGTCCTGGTTACCCTCCCTCCAGCCCCCTAACTTCTTTTGGCTATACCTCTGCTTTCCTTTACTATGCTTAAAAGCCTTTTTGGTGCATTTCCTTTTTTGTTGGAGGTATATCTTTATACTTTTATATTTAATTGCTTCCCATTAGGGGGGCACCTGACATCTGGGGCAAGAAAAACTGATGTAATGGTGTCGGCTGCATTTTTTATACCCCTGACAACCTGACGTCGTGAAAGAAGGAACAGCAACCGATGCAGGACCCAAGACTTTGTTAATCAGGCTGACTGAGGGCTACCTGCAAGCAGATAACCCAAATGTAATGACTGCAACAGTGAATACACTCGAACATCTACATTTATAGTAAGTGTACACAACTGTACTTTCTTCATGATTAATATTCATACATGAAACGATGACAAAAGTCTCAGTAGACTTGTAGGTGTAGGGCTTTGTGACAGAGCTCCTGCAATATCGAGGTCAGATGTAGTAACTGCAGGGTCTGAAATGAAAGAAAAAAATAAACTCTACTAAGCTGTATGATTATATTGAGACAGTAAAGTTAGTAATTATAAAAAAATAAAATATAATATAAAACATTAGTTAAGAATCTTTTAATATTTAGAGAAATTTTAGACAGTTTGTAGAGAAATTAAAGGTAAGTTGCTCCAATACAAACAGGAATTGCAATATGAAGAGAGGGACAAACGGGCTTTAGTTATATTTTGAGAGAAAGTCAGGGAAGAGAATTTGGCTTTAGCAACCTTGTACCAGTACAGACGGTGCCCAGCGGATTTGATAGGTTTATAGACTGACGGGAGTTTTTGGTCACTGGATCGCAGTGACCAACTGGGAACGTAGTTGTGTAGAATGTTTTTTTAGTGCTGGATAGGCAGATGGCTACTGGATAATTTTACAGGTGCTAAGAAGCTGTGCATATGTTCGTTGATGAGGAAGTTCTAACCAATTTAGGCTTTTAGTGCTGGATAGGCAGATGGCTACCGGATAATTTTACAGGTGCTAAGAAGCTGTGCATATGTTAGTTGATGAGGCAGTTCTAATCAATTTAGACTTTTAAGTGCTATAAATTGGTGGGTTCTGAAAGGGGCATTTCCCACAACTTCAGCAACATTGTCATAGTATTGTTCAAGTTTTAATTTTTGTGAAGCCTGGAGGTTAGTGAGGATGGGAGTGCCATAAAGTAATGTAAGGAGTAAATAAGTAGTGGCAAGTGTAGTTTGTTGCATGCATCAGTGAGGAAGGTTTTGGCTGTGTAAAGCATCCCCTAGTTTCTGATGCATTTATCTTATGCAATTTTGTTTATGCAGGTCAAATTTAAGATTATCATCCACTCTCACCCCTAATAATTTGCTTTGAGAAGTGACTTCAGTGGTTGTATTATTGAGAGAGAGGACTTCAAAAAAATGTTTTTTTTTTCGTGAGAGAGGGGTTTAGGGAAAAATAGTAGTTTGATCTTTGTTTGGATTGGGCGGCCGCGGTGGTGCAGCGGTTAGCGTTGCTGCCTTACAGCAAGAGGTTCTCCGGTTTGATCCTCTGCTGGGGTGCCTTCTGTGCGGAGTATGCATGTCCTCCCTGCGGTCACATGGGCTTCGTCCGGGTGCTCCGGTTTCCTCCCACATCCCAAAGACATGCTGTAGGTGGATTGGACATTCTAAATTGGCCCTAGGCGTGAGTGCATGCGTGTGTGTGCCTTCTGTGGAAAGTTGGGCACCGGGCTGGCAACTCGACACTGTAAAACTCAACTGCCAGTCAGGAGCGGACAGGTGATCCGCTGTGGTGACCCCCTAACCGGGAAAAGCCGAAAGAAGAAAAAGGTCTTTTTTTGGATTGAGCACGAGTTGAGTTACAAAGCCATGTTTGAGTGGCTGTTTTCCTTTTATAATTTTTTTGACGTGTACCATGTTGTCAGATATGCAGATGAGGGGAATCTTCTGTTTATTGTATTAGGGTCATAAAACAGAGAAATAATGCAAACCAATAAACAAAAAGCTGTAATGACAGAACGGCAACCGAACTACTGAAACTGGAGTTTAATAATGTAAAGCACTTTTCGTTTGCCTTCTTAGGCAAACTTCTTCAGACAATGATACATTGTAAAAAATAGTCCTCATTAAATAACACAAAACAATTAAGAACTGCTGTTAGCAATTAAAAACTGCCATTAGCAGTTAAAGCTCAAGCTAACCTTTTCTGGGGTCTGCATTTAAAGCCAAATAGACCCAACATCGAAAACTCACACATAGTTATAAATACAACTATAAATGTCATAATTAAATACACCGGATGAAAACCATATATGTGCAAAATATGTATTCTTGAATGTATAAAAATAAAAAATCAACCACTATTAACAAACTAGAGTTTTGTAAAATAACAATATAAATGTATAATGTAACTGCTGCTACCTTCAGCAAAAATCTATGAACAATATTCCCATTTTAACCCAGAAATATTACAAATGTAAAAAATCAATCATCTTTTCAAACTCAACAATTTAAGAACACTTGAAATGGAACAATAATCATTTAAACCAGGAAAATGATATGCGTTAAGCCTTATCTGCCAAAATAACTTGTGCTCTTCTAATCTAAATTGTATCGGGCCACCCCTGGTATCTTGGCTGACCTGGTCGATGACTATAAATTTGAAATTATTATCAGGAAAGGCAAGTACATGTTTGGCCAATGCATTGTCTAATTTCTCCTTCTTAATAGCATAAATGTGTTCGTGTATACGTTCACGGAGCTTCCGCTCCGTCTTACCTGCATAAAACGCTAAACAGTTTTGGCATAAAGCTAAATAGACTAGCATAGTAGAATTACAGTTTGATCTACACTTTAGCTAAATTCACAGTTGTGCACTTTGAACCTATTAGATTCAATAATATATTTACAATAGTTACCTGCTTTTCATTTAAACATGCCAAAAGCCCTAGACTGCAGGCGTTTTTGGTGTTCAAACATTGTTTTTAAATTGTTGGCTTTCCCATATGGATTTGAGGACTAGATCCCAACTTCGTAAAAACATTCAGATCTACTTTAAATAAATCCCAATTTTTCTTGATAATGTTCCAACAATTAATACTATCAATATTAAAAGTAGTGATGAATCTAAGAGATAGTGTGGTGTCACGAGGAACAAGGGGATGACTCGCCAAATTATTGTCAGAAACCAAGACAGTAACTTGGTCATGAAGGTTCCTGACTTGTAATAGTGGCATATAGAATCTGTTAATACGTTTGTTAGATACTTCCTCGATGAGATCATCTAACATTTTCACGGGGTAGCCACGGCATAAAAACATTTTCTTTAATAGTCCACATTGTATATCAAAATCAGGATCATAACTCACTATCCGTGCAGCTCTAACGAGCTGTCCTTTTACAACAGCTCTTTTCTGAACAATGGGATGACAACTCAAAAAGTGTAAAAAAAAAGAGTTAGAAAATGTGGCTTTCCTATAAATTTTGGCTATATAACAGGACCGAGTCAGGTCCTTAGAAAGCCAAATATGTGATACCATCATACTTAAATGTAGAGGTAAAAGTCAAGAATTCAGTAGTGCTATTAAAATAATCCACCAAACTGTTGGCATAAGCTTCGTCACCATCCAATAAGATGAAAATATCATCAAGGGTAACGAGTATAGTAAATAATGCGTTCTTGGGCTAGATGATGGTCAAAGACATAACTGTGCTCCCAATAGGCCATTACTAGGTTGGCAATACTTGCCCCACAAGGGGAGCCCATTGCCACACCTACTGTCTGCAGGTAAAAATTGTCGCCAAACATAAAGAAATTGTTAGTAAGGATTAAATCAAGTAATTCGTTAACTAAATCAATGTCCCTGTTACTAGCTTGTCTTCTTTTTAACATTTCACCAACCCACTCCATGGCTATACTATGAGGAATGCTTGTGTACAAGTCTTTGACGTCAACAGTAAGGAAGTTGTGTTGGGCATTAAAGACCAAATTATTGATTTTCGTCAAGAAAGACCAAGAATCCTTACAGATCTGGTCTTCATGTACAATGTATCTTTGTAATATCCCATCCACTACTTTAGCACATGCATAAGTAGGTGAACCGCGCCCATCTACTAAGGGGCGCATGGGTGGATTGGTTATATCCTTATGTATTTTCGGTATACCAAATAAATATGGGTACCTAGGATACAAAGTTGTCATATAATTATACAAATCTTGATCAATCCTCCCTTCAATGAACATTTCCTCTATACAATCCTTAATTATTCTATACGCCCTATTAGTCTCAGATCTAGAGCTCAAGGAGTAGAAGTGTTCAATAGATGTGTCATGCGGTCAAAGTAGTTGGAAGTGTTCTTAAATTGTTGAGTTTGAAAAGATGATTGATTTTTTACATTTGTAATATTTCTGGGTTAAAATGGGAATATTGTTCATAGATTTTTGCTGAAGGTAGCAGCATTTACATTATACATTTATATTGTTATTTTACAAAACTCTAGTTTGTTAATAGTGGTTGATTTTTTTTTATTATTTTTATACATTCAAGAATACATATTTTGCACATATATGTTTTTCATCCTGTGTATTTAATTATGGCATTTATAGTTGTATTTATAACTATGTGTGAGTTTTTGATGTTGGGTCCATTTGACTTTAAATGCAGACCCCAGAAAAGGTTAGCTTGAGCTTTAACTGCTAATGGCAGTTTTTAATTGCTAACAGCAGTTCTTAATTGTTTTGTGTTATTTAATGAGGACTATTTTTTACAATGTATCATTGTCTGAAGAAGTTTGCCTAAGAAGGCAAACGAAAAGCGCTTTACATTATTAAACTCCAGTTTCAGTAGTTCGGTTGCCGTTCTGTCATTACAGCTTTTTGTTTATTGTATTAGGGTGGCCTGTTTTGTGGATGTATAGAAAATGTTAGAGGAGGGGCCAAGAATAGAATCTTGTAGTACACTGGTAGTGACTGTGAGTGTGTGGAGTATCATTTTACTGATGGATCCCTATTGGACAGGTAGCTTTTGAACCACAGAAGGATGGGCTGAGAGAGACCTAGTGAGGACATTTTGAAGTATTAGGTTGTGACACTGTGTTGAAGGCTTTAGACAAGTCTAGATGTGAGGAAGAGACCAGTTTGCTGCTATCTCTAACTTTATTGACCTATCTGTCTAGGTTAGAAGGGCGGTGCTAGTACTATGCGAAGGACGGAAGCCATGTGTGTAGCGGATAGTTTTTCTTGCAGGTGATGGTCTAGCAGTTTTTAAATATGTTTTTGAAGTGTTTTGGTGAGGGGAGATAAGATTGCTTTAGGTCTAAAGTTATTAATGTCTGTTGAATTTTCTTTATGCAGAAGGATAATGTGTGACTTTTTTCTACAGAGAGGGAACGTGGGGTTCATGGAATGATCTATTTATAAGGATTGAGACAGGATAGGTAGTACTTTTGGGTTCTCTTTTTAGGTACTCGCTCAGGTCATCAGCTGAGGAAGAGCACAGTTTAAGTTTGCTTAAGAGTAGTTTTATATAGAATGTGGGCACAGGTTTGAAGGTTAAAGAGGGTGTGGTATTATGTGGCAGTTGGGCAGGGTTGGGATTAGATGTTGAGGAATCTTTGGTTAGAGATGCTATATTATCTGTAAAATAAGTGTTGAACTGTATTGCAGGTTTGATTGGTGAGTTGTTTGGGAGAGGGGCTTTAAGAACTATACCTCTGTTTAAAGGCCCCAATAAATAAACTTCATCAAGTTGTAAATTCCAAACTTTCAGTAATTGTTTTTCAAACAAAAATATACTGTTTTTCAGGGAACCAAATGAACCTTTATCTGTTTTATCCTTCAAAGAGTCATGCCTAAAGTTAAAACTTATCCAGTCAAACTTAACCTCACAACATACTTTATTTAAGGACCCTGGTAAATCTTAACTAGGAGAACTAATATTAAATGTATCTTGATAATTGCCACCATTATGAGCATCTGCCACACCAAGTAACAGTCTGTTGATCATTTCCAATGTCATCTTTGGGTAGTTCTCCGAAAACAACTCCTGTCTGCTAGTGCCAATATAATATTGCTGTGATGCATTCAAGCCATTTAATAGCTCTGCCTGATTAGCACCTTGAACCTAGCTTACACATGTTGGAGTTAATAATTCAAGTAGGTGAGTAAGGTCACGTTTCGCGGCATCCACGTCCGATACAATTTGTTGCAAATCAATTGCTTCTTATCCTGCCGACCACTTATGTGTAGAACTATTATCCATAGCCACACCCTCCAGTTGCAAAAATAGTCAAAACCAAAAACTAAAAAGTAGCAACTGGTATTGCAAAAGCTAGTAACCTGACTTGGGAGCATTGTTTCCATGATGTTCCCAAGTCTGGTTACTAGTTTATGTCAGTCACTACTTTCTAGTTTTTGGTATTTCTTTCCTCCAGACTGTTTAACATGGGAAAGAATGTGTATGGATCCCCATAGACCTCTCGGAGTTTACTTGGACAGAGATAAATAATTTCAAAAAGATTTGTGTATTACATGAACTACAAAATGAACTGGGCATCTCACCTAAGTGTCATGTTTAATCTTAGCCTCACCTCAGGCTTCGTGCCCACTGAGTGGCACACAGCTGCAGTTATCGCACTCCACAAGGGTGGATCTACCTTGGATCCTGGGAACTACCGCCCCATCAGTCTGACAAGCCTGATCTGCAAGGCCATGAAATGTATTATCTTGGAACTTATAAACAAAGACATTGGCAACCTTCAAACACTGGACCCTACCCAGTTTAGGTTCATGAAGGGCCAATCTTGTCTCCTGAACCTGATTGACTTCTTTGAATCAGTCTCCAGAGCCGTGGACGAGGGTAAGGCAGTCCACACAGCCTATCTAGACCTCGCCAAGGCCTTTGACACCATCCCCCACTCTGGAATCATAGATACTTATTAAGTTGGGCATTAATCCCTACGTCACTCAATGGGTTGCCAACTGACGGAACCCACACTGTAAAAGTAGCCGACTCCAAATCCAGCTTCAGACAAGTGATAAGTGGAATACTTCGGGGTTCAGTCCTGGGACCGCGCTTGTTTAGCATCTACTTCTCTGAAGTACAGGCCAACACTAAGGGACTGGCTAACAAAGTTCGCAGATGACTGCAAACTGGGAGCCATTATTGAATCCCCAAATGATGTGGGTACTCTACAAAAGGGTCTTACAGAAACATATGCTTGGTGCCAGAGCTATGAGCTTAAGCTCAATGCCAAGAAATGTATAGTTACCCCTTTGGGAAAAAACATGTACCCGTGAATTACCACATAGGTGGCAGTACACTAAACACCGAAAGTGTGATGAGACTTGGGACACAGGTGGATAGTGGTCTCACCTTCGATAACCACATCACCACAACAGTTGGGAAATCCTATGTGGCACACCTCTTCACTAAGGGCTTTTCATCCAGAAAAAAGGAGGTCATTGTCCCACTGTACTCGTCCCTCTAGTCCCATTATAGAATACAATGCCCCGTTTGGAATGTACCTCTCAAGACATCTGCAACAACTGGAAAGGCAGCAGAAATACCTCACTAAAAGAATCACAGGCCTAAAGCAGATGCCCTACGCTGTCTGCCTTAAAAAATCTCCAGCTATACTCTGTCGCATATCATCTACTCAGAGGCAATCTCTGCTTAACATACAAGGCCATGTCAAACCCAGAGCTGTTGGACATGCTACACTTAAAGAAATCAGAATCCCTCCGAGCCATACGCTCCAGGGATCGAAACCTTGTCATCGCAATAAACAAAACATGCTGGAGGGATAGGTTCCTGACCCAGAGATTCTCCAGACTCTGGAATAGACTTGGCTGTACATGTCAAGCAGAGTGCCTCTTTGGCCCTCTTCAAAAGGATCCTTGACAATTGGATGGGAGAAAGAAAATTCACCCTGGGGATCACGTCAGTCGCCCTGCTAGACAGGGGTCCAAGGAAGTAAATAGTGTGGGAAGAAATAGCCAGGGAATTGTTATGGCTATGCTTGTATAGGCCCTAGGGCCGATAGCCTAGTACCAACCTATGAACCTAAACCTTGATATATGATAGCTCAGAAGCACTACCACTTATGCACTTTCAGCACAAGAAGGTGTATGTAATACCCCTTAAATACTTTGTCTGAACTCTACAAAAAGTTTCAGCAATCCTTGCATTTTGTTGCTGTTTGGATTGTGAGAACCTGTTAACCTAAGAGCTGGATGCAGCACTTGGGCTTAACGACACATCATTGTACTTAAAGGCCGCAGCAGAAAGTACTGAGCCATTGAGGTCAGGACAGTTTTTGCATACATGTGTGTAACATCAGTAACTGGCTAAAATTATGGCATGTTTTTGTCTGTCACTCAAGAACTGTATTCATTGGCAGTTTGGCAGCTGTTAACATGCAGTTATGTTGCTTGGTGCATCAGCAATGTGCTGCTGCAACTTGCTGTCTTTAGCAGGGACGATAAACCAAAACTAAAACTAGACTGTAATTGAAAGTTACACAGATTGCTCAGATTTCTATATTTGGAAAAGATTTGGTCTGTATTTCATTTAAATGTAATTAAGGAGTTGCTTCTGTGCAAGCTACACGTCCTCTTTTTTTTTTTTTCTTTTTTACTTCAGACTTGTCTGCATTATTGTTGTGAATTCATATTAAACTGTTTTAAAGGTGAGATATTGAGTTTCACAATGTAAAAAAAATGAAGCATAAAACAGCATGTACAAAGTAATGTCTTGCGCACATACCTGCATCCGCTTATGTAGGTGCACTAGGTCCATCTAGTTTACCACTTTCACTACCATGTACAGTAATTCCATAATCATAATCAACAGTCTTTGGAGTTAAGAGCAGGCACAGCCCTCGTCTCAACTCCATGGCAAGCTACCAGTGGAAAAGTAACGGATAAGCTCTTTTGTCATAGCTGTGATTTCTCCTTGCATATGTATGTCAAGTGCTGCCTGCGTTCAATACACAAACGCTGTGCCAGTGCCTGTAGCTGTCAACCTTTTATCTTCAAGATTGGGGACACTACCTCTCATAATGTGGAACAGATGGGCAAATGTGGAACAGTTGCAAACAGCTTACTCACAGCTTCAACTAAGAAACTCACAGGAAGAGTAAAATGTGTTACTGTATATTTGTAAAAAATGTATTTTGATTGATTCATTACTATCATAGATATGTTACATGACTCCCCTTTTCAGTGTGGAACTGTGAGGAAATGTGGACTTTTTTAAGCCTCAAAATGAGGTGCATTCTTCATAATGAGGAACACCTCAGTGGTGTAATCAAAAGTGCTATCACCTCCCTCGTTTGTCTGCCCTTGAATCTTTTTCTGTTTTTGTCTTTAGCACTAGACTGTGTCGCTGCTTTCTTACTGGAATGTGTATTTCTTTACTGTTTTCATTATTGTATAATTTCTCCCTTAACAAAATGCAAGAGGTTTTACTAGTTATCAGAAGCATTAAGCAGTGCAGTTTTGACAAGACAACAAGCTGAATACTCCAGGCAGATTTAGTAGCATAACCAAGACTGGGTTTATATAAGTTTATCGTTAAATGACATTGTCAAAACCCACATGGTCAAGACCACATGATTGACAAAGCAGTTTCTCAATCATTTTTGCTGAGATTGCAGGACATTGGGAATTGAGGAATGTCCCCTTTTCCCCATTGTAGTGCAGTCTCTTGGTATATATAATTAGCAGAGGGTGTAGGAGATGCAGGGGGGCTTGTCCCCCCTGCAGAAACATTGTTTTGTCTTGTTTGCTGGTGGTGTTTGTCTTGTTTCCTTTGATCTATGATCTGAATTGTCAGATGTTCTTCATGTTTCACTGTTGCAGTCATCACACTTGGGTTAACTGCTCAGTTCAGTTCAGTTCAAGAACTGACAATCAGAAATCAAGGCAGGATCGCATGTTGTGATGATGTGGGGTATTGCCAGCTATGCCAGGAGAGTAGGGCAGTGCATATGTAACATATATACCAGCATACATAACTGGAGTTTTGTAAAGAATTTGTCATTTGTATATCAAACTGATTTGTACAGGTGCTTGTGTTGAAAAGGTATTTGTAAAGCTGCTTGTGTTAAAAATGTACCAATAGTGGGTCCTGCTGGACAGAAAAGAAATATACCTGTATGTCAGACTGTATTGTAACTGTTGAAATGAATATATTTTAACAGAGGGTACTGGAATAGAAGAGATTAATCTCAGTCCAGCTAACTTTGAAAAATGGTCTGAAATTAAATTACCTGGTTTAGGCCATAAAGATTGTATTTTACATTTCTTCTGTGAAAACCAGTTCTAGGAATCGTACTGTATTGTACTTAGGGGGTGAACTAATTGCTACTCTGGAAAGGTGGAAGATTTGAAATGGTTTTATAGCTTCTTGATGCTATAACACATCTCAGTAAAGTTCTGTTTGTGTGTGGTAAGACCTATGTGCTAGATTCTGGTTTGGTTTCTAGTAAAGTGGGGTAATGTGAGAACCAGAGTCAGGTGATAGATGTATGTGGTGTCATTCTGTAATCTAGCACTGAATTGATGTTTTAATATTAGATGAGACAGAAGTTGCAGGGCAGTCTGTTTTTGAAATTTGACAAAGAAGGATCATTCACCAACTTCATCTTGCCTTGCTTTAGTAATTAACCAGGGAATAGTAATCCTTTAGATCAATCAGGAAAATATAGTGAGATTAGTTAAGGACATTTTTACTGAATCTGTATGAATCTATCCATCTGTTATTTTTAATATTTTCTGTGATTGAAACTTTGGTGTTTATTGTAAGTATTTTCATATTCTTTTATTATGTATTATTAAATATATTTACAGTTTTCATTGTGGCAGGTCTTTTAGAGAATATTTTAATTTTTGAAGGTACTTGTATTTATTTGGTGACACTGTGGCTGCTTCTCAAAGCCTTGCTGCATTGGTCAAACACTACTATTTGTATTAATTTTACTCAGTATAATTGGGTCCCCTTGTAAGAGCCTTAGAGTAGCTGGCTTTGGAGTGTTCTGATGGCAGTACCTATCTTGTAGTCTGGGCAGAGGGGACATAGCTGGTGAATTTGTGCCAGCCTTGTGTGTGTGTGTGTCAGCTACCTGGAGCAGGGCACCACACTGGTTTCACAGAGAGGATGATGGAGGACTTTGCCTGAAACGCTTGGCTGAGGACTCCACTCTACAGCTGTGCCAGTAGAGAATCATATTGGGAGGCTGAGGGGAGAGAGAGAAATCCAGTCCTGGACTGTGTGTGTTATTTTTGTGCTCTTAAGAGAAATTGTGTTTGGTGCAGAGAGCTGCATGTGGAAATATGGTGTGTCTGTTTTTTTGTTCCAAGTGAACGTCCTTCTCCAGTGTCAGTGGTGAGGATTAAGGTTCCTTGATTACTGACCCACAACAGGAATGTCATACATGTGAACTTGTCTGCACGTGGAATTCCATTGTATTAACTTTGCTTGTTATCTCCTCAGGCCTTTTTCAAACTACTATAGAAAAAGTATTTCTGTACCACAGCAAAATTGCTATCATGTCTGCCACTGTCTCCATTGTATAGTGGTCTGAAAGATGTAGAGGCTGTGATTCCATTTCCCATTCTTTGTGGATGTTGAGCAACTGAGTAGACAGAAAATTAGAGTGCCACTTAGAGGCTTGCGTTACTGATGCTGCCATCTGCATTATCAAATAAGTTTATGGAGTTCATATACAGTGTTCAGGACCAAAAAAAATCCATTCTTAAACACTTCTCTGGATTTGTGTTGTGCACCCATCCTCTACCCAGTTGTGTAAGTTCCTGTTAAACTGATTTAGATTTACTGACTCTTTAGTATATTAAGGCAGTTTGTTCCAAAGTGTTGTAATGATGTTTATCGTATTGATCATTGCAGCAGTTGCCTTAGCTATATTGGTTATATCCTGCCATGGATATAACCCCCAGACAACTTCCAAAGATTTGGGGCACCTTCCGTGCACACAAGAGTCTGAGCACCAAGCCCTTTTGAGCTTTCCTGTTGCCAAAGGGAGTGTGCCTCTGTGGGCTTTTGAGGATCGACTGTCTGCTTGTGCTTTTTCTTTACTAGGCAGATAAGTTCTCTATGGGGAAACCTTCCGCATTAAAACAAACAAAAAAAAAACATTAGCGCACTTTCTTTTTTATTTTTAATCTAGGAGTCTGTGTTTTAAATGGACTGTCACAAGACTTTACTTAGGGAGGTTGGCCTAATGGCTAAGGTGTTTGCCTTACAAACACAAGGTGCAGGATTTGAGTCTCAAAATGGATAATTGGCTAGGCTTAAAATGGCTCGCAAGAGCAGTGAGCTTAGTACTAAACTATGAACCTAAACTGGTCTGTATTTGTTTTACTGACACTTTAAAACTAAAGTACTTTGATACCATTTTGCTCTGGAGAAATTGTGTATTTTACTTTTTGGGTCTGTATTTTTGTGGGGAGAAATTGACTTTGAACAGCTTTAAATTTTTATCTGATTATGCTTCCTGTTTTTCCTGGCAAAGAGGCACCATTTTCAGCTTGACCATGGAAAAATACTGGTATTGTGGTTGTTCTTTCTGGCAATAAAAAGAAAAAGTTAAGCAAACATTTGCATCAGCTGCAGGTAGTTGACTGCTGTAATCAAAGCTGATTCCTCAGAGTACTCATGTTTTACACTGGATCCGTCTGGTGTAGCACCTACAGCCACTATGGACTGGGGGTTAGCCATTTCTTCTGCGTTGTTGGGGTCCCCCCAGTGGACAAAGGAGAGACAATCTTGTTGATCCTGGGAGAGGGAACAGGAAAGTCTTCACTGCTTATTCAGAATGTTGTACATGGGTAGTTTACCATATCTGGCTCAGGGTCTAATTTTGACTATGATCAGTCTTATAAGATGGCTTCTGGTAAAAGAAAGAAGGATGCTTCTTTTTCCAATCTGGACGGGAAGATGAAGGGATAGGTACAGGGTTTTCTCCTTAGATTTCTGATTCAGATGCAGAGGAGAGCACAGTATCAGAGTCTCCCAGTGGGGTTAATCTTTTTCTTGAGGCTATTTTCAGAATGGGAGAACACTGAGATTTCCCAGTCTCTTTGAAAATACTATGAGCTGTTCTGGATGGAATTTCCAGAACCTTCACACATTCTTTCAGTCCTCTCAACTTTGGAGGATGTGTCACTGCCTGAAATTTTCCTGCAGTCAGCCTGTTGCCCCAAAAAAGACAGATAGTATAAATTTCTCCAGTCTTTGAAGTATTTATACATTTGTCCCTAACTTAACCTAACAGCTATAGCTTTAGCTAATCCTACTGCTGTTAAATATTTAGTTAATACCAATCCCACACTTTCTGATGGGAAAATAATGGATATGGAGTATTTATACATTTGTCCCTAACTTAACCTAACAGCTATAGCTTTAGCTAATCCTACTGCTGTTAAATATTTAGTTAATACCAATCCCACACTTTCTGATAGATGGGAAAATAATGGATATGTATGTGAAAAAGTGTATGCTTCTGCAAGTTTGATTTTCAGAATTTTGAATTGTCAAGCTTGTGTTAAAAGTTTATTCTGACTAATTGTGAAAGTATGTTGAATGCTTTGTCTGCAGATGTTCGTGTAACCCTGCTGCAGTCATCACACTTGGGTTATCCTGTTGTCAGGCGGTCCCACAGTCGGCCTGAATTCCAAAGTCTTGGTCCGGCGTGGGTTGCTGTCGCTTCTTCCCTGACGTCAGTGTGCCAGGGGTATACGAGGCATCCGACGCCATTTTCTTCAGTCTTTCTTGCCGCGCGGTGCCCGAAGCAGAAGCAGTTCGCAAGTGCCGGTCGGCCGACACCTGAGATTTTCAAATCGAATTTCAGTCCGAAGTCTTCAAAGCGAAGTACCCCACTGAGGAACCTTTCCTTGCCTCAGTCTGATGTCAGGAAAAAGTTAACAATTGCATTTCTTGTGGGAAGCAAATACCTCATAAGGACTTTCATTCTTATTGTATACCTTGCCTAGGCCCAGACCACAACGTCACTGGTTGTCAGTTTTGTGCTAGGTTTAATAAGCGAACTATAAAGTGACGCTTTGATTTCGCACGACACTACTTCGGTAGGAAATTTAATTACACTATGCCGTCGGAGCAACCGACTACCGGCATGCATAAAAAAACACAAAGATAAAGACAGGCAGCCTAGATCCAAGCCAGACTCCGAGGCCTCAGCTGGGCTGGTTGCCGGTTCTCCGGTTTTCAGTGAGGCGCCTACTCAGCCCCTGGTGACCGCAAAATTGCAACCCCAGTCCGCTTCGGATTCTCAAGCAGAGAGATCTAGGCCGACGCAGCCTTTTTCTTTAGGCCCTACCGACAACATTGCAGAAGGAGAAGCCGGTGCTGTGGAAACACCTTCGGTTACAGAAGGTGTCTTCAGATAGACTACTCTCACCATAAAATCTTATGCTAAGCTTAAGACTCCTCTAAAACCAAAAAAGACTGCACATCAGTCTCCAGTTCAAGGCCCAATGCCTAAGAAAGAGATGCTTAAAATGGCTGAAGATTTGATTTCTTTAATCAGGGGTTCCCAATCCCCCCCCAGACAAAAGGCCTAGACAAGAGGAGGATTATGCCTCCTCTGATCAAGTGTCTATTTCCTCAGGCTCCTCTGAGGAACAGGATTACTCCTTTCTCCCTTATGAAGATTCTGATGCTGAAGATTCCATTCCCTCAGCTTCTCCCCCTGAAGACTATTCATTTGGGGAAACCTTACATACCATGAGGGAACATTTCCACTGGGAAGGTCAGGACTACTCCGCCTCAAAGAAAAGGCTCCGAGAGTTTCTTTTTCTCCCTCAGCACAGACCACTTGCTATCCCTCCAGTTTTAGACATTGTGGATGATGTTTACTTAGAATCTAGTCCAAATCCAGATTCTCTGCCTCCTGTTCCAGCCAAACCAGACCGATATTATAGAGTGCCTGACTCACACAAATTCCTTTACAAAAGCCCTGTTGCTGACCCAGAGACCATATCCCAGGGTCCCAAAGGGGCTAAGGCTTCCATGGCTAAAAATCCTGTACCCTCTGAAAGGGACTCCAGAGCACTAGATAGGTGGGGGAAGAAGGTTTACACCTCAGCTACTCTAGCTATGAGAGCACTGAATTCAAGGAAATGCAGGATCTGTTGCATGCAGCTGAACAGGTGGGCAAACATACTTTACAATGTGGATTTGATTCCTTGGAGGCTTCCTGTAGAGCAGCTGTTACTTGGTCTGTTATACGTAGGCATGCTTGGTTAAAGGAACAAACTCTGCCTGATCATGTCAAAGCAAAGTTACTAGATGCACCCTTACAGCAGGATGTCTTATTTGGAGTTAAAGCAGAAGAGGTTTTAAAGAAAATGGAGGATAAGGCAAAATCTATGCAGACGGTCAAAGATTTCTTACAGGTACAACCACCACGCTTCAGCAGAAATTGGCCAACAAAAAATGTGTCCTTTCCAGCTTCTGATAGACCATAGAGGGGTAAATATAGATGCCCAAGGGGCAGAGGTCAAGCTCAGATCCCTTACAAACCTTGCCAATGGGGCACTGCAACACAGAAGGGAGGAGAAGACATGTCCCAAACTACTAGAAGAAAAACACAATAACTTAAACCTCAAACTGCCAAGCAAAGCTCTCTTGGCAGCTCCCTTGGGAGGAAAATTAGCACTTTTTGCAGACAACTGGCGCATCATCACAAAGGACAAATGGGTCCTAGACATTATCTCATAAGGATACAGATTCCATTTCCACACCTTGCCAAGGATAAAAGGAATTCCAAACCTGCCACAAAATCAATGGGCAGAGGCACAAAAACAAATGACAGCTCTCATGGACATGAGCCATTCAACTGGTACCTACACAGGAGCAAGGCCAAGGATTTTACTCAAGGCTCTTTCTAGTCCCCAGAAAGGACAAGGCTTGGAGACCCATTCTGGACCTTTCAATTCTAAACACCTTCTTGCAAGTACCCAAATTCAAGATGCTAACACTACAGCAGCTTCTTCCCATGTTGGGCAAGAAAGCTTGGCTAGTAACGTTGGACCTCAAGGAGGCATACCTGCATGTCCCTATCAGACAAAATTGCAGAAGATACCTCCGTTTCATTGCAGGTTCAACCCATTACCAATTCTCTGCACTGCCCTTTGGCTTATCTATTGCGCCCAGGGTCTTCACAAAATGCCTGGCACCAGTAATTGCATGCTGCAGACAAAGAGGAATTCAAATATACCCATACCTGGACGACTGCCTCATCCAAGCAGAAAGCAAGGACATTCTCTTACAACATCTGGCTTTTGTAAAACACCTTCTAAGTTGCCTAGGGTACACAATAAACGAAAAGAAATCAAAACTAGTGCCCTCACAAAATATGACATTCCTGGGAGCCAGCTTGAATACAACGGCCCAGATGGGTTATCTGACACCAGACAAACGACTACAATTAACTCAATACTTCAAAATAATGGCAACAAAGACCCAACTCCCTGCAAGAAAAATTCTCCAGGCCTTGGGCTTCATGGCATCTTGCATACTACTAATACCATTTGCAAAACTGCATATGAGGAAATTACAATGGTACCTGAAAAGCGTATGGACTCAACACAGCCACAGCTTGGAAACAATGATACCTCTCATTCCCTGCCTTCAACAGGAGTTTCTATGGTGGTCTCAGGAATGTCACCTCAACAAGGGTCAGCCTTTCACCTTTCCCCCAGCCAGGCAAACTATGACAACAGATGCATCGGACTATGCCTGGGGGGCACACATGGCAGGACAGTGGGTTCAAGGCATATGGACTGCAGATCAAAGAAATCTGCACATCAATCAAAATGAAATGCTAGCTGTACAGAATGCTCTGACCGCTTTCAAGGACCTCTTGCATCCAGGACAGCTTATAATAAGGACAGACAATACCACAGTAATGTGGTACATAAACAAGCAAGGGGTACACACTCCTACCCTCTATGCAAGCAAGCAATGACCTTGTGGAACACAGCACTGGTTTACCAAGTTCAATTACAAGCTCAATTCCTGCCAGGAAAAAAGAACACATTGGCAGACGACCTAAGCAGGAACATCATGGATCCCCACAAGTGGAAACTGGATCCACAAGTATTTGCAATGACAACTCAAAAATGGGGGCGCCCAGACATAGACCGGTTTGCCAACCCCCAAAACTATCAGTTAAAAAATTTTTCACCAGGACATTTCACCATCAAGGTTGGAAAGTGGACACACTCTCATTCAGTTGGAAAATGCTGACAGTATATGCCTTCCCTCCATTGCCCCGTCTCACAAAGGTGCTGTTGAAAGTCAGGATAGAGAGACCCCGAATGATACTCATTTCCCCAGACTGGCCACGCCAGCACTGGTACCCACTACTGAGGAATATGGCCCATGGCCCACCATGGATTTTACCACAAATTCCTCATCTGCTCACACAGCAAGACAGTCAGATTCTACACAGCCAGCTCAAAACCTTAAATTTGGCTGCATGGCAAATCACCTACGCAACCAGCCAGCTCCTCTTTCACAGGTTGTTATGGATGTCATTCTGGAGGCCAGGAGGCCCAGCACCAGGAAAGCCTACTCAGACAATTGGAAAAGATTTTGTGCCTGGAACCAAGCTAAAAGCCAAAATACCCTTGAGCCGGACATACCTCAGATTCTGCAATATTTAACTGAGATGTTACACAAAGGACTCTTTTTCATCTATTAAAATCCACGCCTCAGCTGTTTCAGCTCACTACAACATGGATCCTCCCTTATCTTCACATCCACTTCTAAGGCAGTACCTCAGAGGGGCCAAAAACATTAGGCCTCCCAGGAGAGCACCAACACCAACTTGGGACCTCAACTTTGTTCTGGAAAAACTTACACTGCCACCTTTTGAGCCAGCTTTCTCAGCTGATTTAAAGTTTATATCATGGAAGATTGCCCTGCTGCTATCAATTACTTCAGCCAGAAGAGTCTCAGAGCTACAGGCACTAATGGCAGTAGAGCCTTTCCTCATTTTTCATCAAGACAGAGTTTCTCTACGGACTAACCCCTCCTTTATGCCAAAGGTGGTATCCAGTGTGGCTCTATATCAAACCATCCATTTACCCACCTTCTTCCCAAATCCACAGAACAAAGGAGAAAGACTCCTGCACTCCTTGGACATTCACAGACAACTACGTTACTACTTGGATAAAACTAAGGTTTTCAGAAAATCTGACCAGCTTTTTGTATCCTATGCTACAGCATCACAAGGAAAGGCTATCTCAAAACAGACCATTTCCAAATGGATAGGACATTGCATACGTTTTTGCTACACCCATCATGGAAAACCAGTTCCGGCTAGCATAAGGCCCCCCACTCCACCAGGGCAGCAACTACATCTACAGCCTTCCTCAGGGGGGTCCCAACCAAGGATATTCTGGAAGCTGCAACTTGGAGTTCAGTGCACACCTTCACCAAACACTATCACTTACCACTTTAAGTCTAGAGCTGGCTTCGCCACTGCAGTTTTGCAGGGCCTTCTAGCCTCCTCTAACCCTGTTTAACTCCACCTTCCATCCTTAGCTTTGGGATTCAACCCAAGTGTGATGACTGCAGCAGGGTAACACGATGAACATAGTACAGTTTTGTACCTACCATAAATGTAGATGTTAGAGTGTATACCCTGCTGCAGTCCAGATTACCCTCCCTCCATCCCCTCTGGCCTAACTGAAACCTTTCAATACCTTAAAATCTGATACAACCTTTGTGGTGTATTTGCTTATAGCTGGAGGGATGTTTTGTTTGTGCTATATATTTTGTATTATTGGTTCTATCTACTGACCACCTTTTGGGGGGCACCTGACATCTGGGGCAAGAAAAACTGAAGAAAATTGCGTCTGGTGCCTCTTATATACCCCTGGCGCACTGACATCAGGGAAGAAGTGATAGCAACTGACGCCTGACCAAGACTTTGGAATTCAGGCCGACTGCGGGACCGCCTGACGACAGGATAACCCAAGTGTGATGACTGCAGCAGGGTATACACTCGAACATCTACATTTATGGTAGGTACAAAATTGTACTTTTCTTGTGATGAAAAATCTTCCTTAAATGGTTTAATCTCTTCAATATTTTACAGGTCACAGCTCATTGTTTAAATTGTGTATATGACTTATTTTGTACATGGCCATGGCCACTGGTACTGTTTTGAGGAGGTTTGTTTGGCTACATTCTCATAACCTCTCTTACACGATGAACATTCTTACTTTTCACACAGTAAGAGAGGTTATGAGAATGTAGCCAAACAAACCTCCTCAAAACAGTACCAGTGGCCATGGCCATGTACAAAATAAGTCATATACACAATTTAAACAATGAGCTGTGACCTGTAAAATATTGAAGATTAAACCATTTAAGAAGATTTTCATCACAAGAAAAGTACAATTTTGTACCTACCATAAATGTAGATGTTCGAGTGTATACCCTGCTGCAGTCATCACACTTGGGTTATCTGCCGTCAGGTGGTCCCGCAGTCGGCCCGAGTTCCAAAGTCTTGGTCTGGCTTCGGTTGCTGTCGCTTCTTCCCTGACGTCAGTGCGACAGGGGTATAAAAGAGGCAGCCGACGCCATTTTCTTCAGTCTTTCTTGCCGCGCGGTACCCGAAGCAGAAACAGTTCGCAAGTGCCGGTCGGCCGACTCCTGTGATTTTCAAATCGAATTTCAGACCGAAGTCTTCAATAAAGCTAAGTACCCCGTTGGGGAACCTTTTCTTGCCTCAGTCCGATGTCAGAAAAAGTTAATTGCATTTCTTGTGGGAAGCAAATAGCTCATAAGGATTTTCATTCTTATTGTATCACTTGCCTAGGCCCAGACCACGACGTCACAGGTTGTCGGTTTTGTGCTAGGTTTAACAAACGAACTATTAAACGTCGGTTTGATTTCGCCCGACATTATTTTGGTAGAAAATTTAATTATACCATGCCATCGGAGCAACCGATGACCGGGATGCATAAAAAGCGCAAAGATAAGAACAGGCAGCCGAGACCCAAACCAGACACCGAGGCCTCTGCTAGGCCAGTCGCTGGTTCTCCGGTTTTCAGTGAGGCGCCTACACAGCCCCTGATGACCACTGATTTAGAACCCCAGCCTGCATCTGACTCCCAAGCGGAGATTGCAAGGCCTCCAGAGCCTTTATCTTTCGGCCCTTCCGACTCCATGGCTGATGGGGTTTCCAGTGCAGTTGAAAGACCATTAGTTGCTGAAGGTGTCTTCAGACCGACTACACTTACTATTAAATCCTTTGCAAAACTGAAAACTCCATTAAAAGTAAGGAAGCCTGTACAGCAGTCTCCAGTGCAAGGCCCCATGCCTAAGAAACAGATGCTTAAGATGGCCGAAGACTTAATTACCCTAATCAGGGGTTCCCATCCCCCACCTGACAAAAGGCCTAGACAGGAGGAGGACTACGCTTCCTCTGACCAGGTTTCCATTACCTCAGATTCTTCTGAGGAACAGGAGTACTCTTTTCCCCCTTATGAAGACTCTGATGCTGAAGAGTCTATTCCTTCAGCATCTCCCCCAGAAGACTACTCTTTTCAGGAAACATTACATACCATGAGGGAACATTTCCACTGGGAAGGCCAGGATTACTCTGATTCTAAGAAAAGGCTGCGAGAGTTCCTCTTACTACCCCAGCACAGACCCCTTGCTATTCCACCTGTGTTAGACATTGTGGATGATGTTTATTCAGAATCTAGCCTTAACCCAGATTCATTACCTCCTGCACCAGCCAAACCAGACAGATAATACAGAGTCCCTGACTCACATAAATTCCTATATAAAAGCCCTGTTGCTGACCCAGAAACAATTTCCCAGGATCCCAAAGGGGTTAAGGCCTCTATTGCTACAAACCCTGTACCGTCTGAAAGGGATTCTAGAGCACTAGACAGATGGGGAAAGAAAGTATATACCTCAGCCACTCTGGCTATGAGGGCCTTAAATTGCCAGTTTCACATGCTGAAATATCAACAGTATTTGATGTCTCAATTAAAACAAAAAATGAGCACACATACAGAGCAGCCTGATTACAAGGAAATGCAAGATTTGTTGCTTGCAGCAGAACAAGTGGGAAAACATACTTTGCAATGTGGATTTGATTCATTGGAAGCTTCTTGCAGAGCAGCTGTAACAGGGTATGTCATTCGTAGGCATGCTTGGTTAAAAGAACAAACTTTACCTGATCATGTTAAAGCAAAGTTATTGGACGCACCCTTACAGCAGGATGTTTTATTTGGTGTGAAAGCAGAAGAGGTTTTAAAGAAAATGGAGGATAAGGCAAAATCTATGCAGACGGTCAAGGATTTTTTACAGGTCCAACCCCCTTGTTTCAGCAGAAATTGGCCAACCAAAAACTGGTCCTTTCCAACTTCTGACAGACCTCAGAGGGGTAAATACAGACGCCCAAGGGGCAGAGGTCGGCCACAAGGCTCTTAACAAACCACGACCACGACAATGGGGTGCCACAACCCAGAAAGGAGGAGAAGACAGGTCTCAAACTATCAGAAGACAATCGCAATGACTTACCCCTCAGACTGCCAAGCAAATCACTCTTGGCAGCTCCCTTGGGAGGAAAACTTGCACTTTTTGCAGACAATTGGCACATCATCACAAAAGACAAATGGGTCCTAAATATTGTAACTCAAGGATACAGGTTCCACTTTCACACTTTACCAAGGATAAAAGGAATGCCAAACCTGCCATCAAATCAACAGGCAGAGGCTCAAAGACAAATTACAGCACTCATGGACATGAGAGCCATTCAAGAGGTTCCTACACAGGAGCAAGGACAAGGATTTTACTCAAGACATTTTCTGGTTCCCCGAAAGGACAAAGCCTGGAGACCCATTCTGGACCATTCAGTTCTAAACACATACCTGGAAGTACCCAAATTCAAGATGCTCACACTACAGCAACTTCTTCCCATGCTGGGCAAGAAGGCTTGGCTAGTAACGGTGGACCTCAAGGAGGCATACCTGCATGTCCCTGTCAGACAAAATTGCAGAAGATACCTCCGATTTATAGCAGGTACAACTCATTACCAATTCTCTGCACTGCCCTTTGGCTTATCTACTGTGCCCAGGGTCTTCACAAAATGCCTGGCACCAGTAATTGCATACTGCAGACAAAGAGGAATCCAAATATATCCATACCTGGACTGCCTTATTCAAGCAGACAGCAAGGACATTCTTTTAAAACATCTGGCGTTTGTAAAAAACCTACTAAGTTGCCTAGGGTACACAGTAAATGAAAAGAAGTCAAAACTAGTGCCCTCACAAGACATATTCCTGGGTGCCAGCTTAAATACAACGGCCCAGATGGCTTCTCTCACGCCAGACAAGCAAGGACAACGGACTCAATACTTCAAAATGATGGCAACAAAGACCCAACTCCCTGCAAGAAAAATTCTGCAGGCCTTGGGATTCATGGCATCTTGCATACTACTAATACCATATGGCAAACTGCACATGAGGAAATTACAATGGTACCTGAAAAGCGTATGGACTCAACACAGCCACAGCTTGGAAACAATAATACCACTAATTCCCTGCTTTCAACAGGAGTTTCTACGGTGGGCTTAGGCATGTCGCCTCAACAAGGGTCAGCCTTTCACCTTGCCCACAGCCAGGCAGACAATGACAACAGATGCATTGGATTATGCCTGGGGAGCACACATGGCAGGACAGTGTATTCAGGGCAAATGTTCTGCAGATCAAATGCATCTCCACATCAATCAAAAAGAGATGCTAGCTGTACAAAATGCCCTAACAGCTTTCAAGGACCTCCTACATCAGGACAACTTCTAATAAAGACGGACAACACACAGTGATGTGGTACATAAACAAGGGGGCACACATTCCTACCCCCTATGCAGGCAAGCAATGACCTTGTGGAACACAGCACTGACCTACCAAGTTCAACTGCAAGCACGATTCCTGCCAGGAAAGAAAAATACATTGGCAGACGAACTAAGCAGAAATATCATGGATCCTCACGAGTGGAAACTAGACCCACAAGTATTCACAATAATAACTCAAAAATGGGGGGCCCAGACATAGATCGGTTTGCCTCCCCCAAAACTACCAACTGCGAACGTTTTGCACAAGGACATACCACACTCTAGCTTGGAAAGTGGACGCTCTCTCCTTCAGTTTGAAAACACTAACAGTGTATGCCTTTCCTCCACTGCCTCTTCTGGCAAAGATACTGCTAAAAGCCAGATTAGAGAGGCCACAAATGATACTCATAGCTCCAGACTGGCCACACCAACACTGGTATCCAGTATTAAGGAACATGGCTCAAGGCCCACCATGGATTTCAAATTCCTCACCACCTGACTCAGCAAAACAGTCAGATTCCACACAGCCAGCTCAAGACTTTAAATCTGGCTGCATGGCAGATTATCTAAACAACCAGTCAACTCTTCTCTCTACAGCTGTTATGGATGTCATTCTGGAGGCCAGGAGACCCAGCACCAGGAAAACCTACTCAGACAAATGGAAAAGATTCTGCGCCTGGAACCAGGCTAAAGGCCAAAATCCTCTTGTCCCAAATATTCCTCAGATTCTGCAATATTTAACTGAGATGTTGCACAAAGGCCTTTCCTTTTCATCTATAAAGATCCATGCTTCAGCTATTTCAGCTCATTACAACACGGATCCTCCTATTTTTTCACATCCATTATTAAGGCAGTACCTCAGAGAGGCTAAAGACATAAGACCGCCCCGAAGAGCACCAACAACTTGGGACCTCAATTTTGTTTTGGACAAACTTACACTACCGCCCTTCGAGCCAGCTTTTTCAGCTGATTTACAATTTTTATCATGGAAAACTGCCCTGCTGCTAGCAATAACTTCAGCACGAAGCGTCTCAGAGCTACAGGCCCCAATAGCAGTGGAGCCTTTCATCATTTTTCGTCAAGACAGAGTCTCTTTACGAACTAACCCTTCCTTTATGCCAAATGTAGTATCCAGTGTGGCTCTAAACCAAACCATTCATTTACCCACCTTTTATCCAAACCCCCAGAATAAAGGGGAAAGGCTCCTGCACTCTTTGGACATTCACAGACAGTTACGTTTCTACTTGGATAAAACAAAGGTTTTCAGAAAATCTGATCAGCTCTTTGTATCCTATGCTGCAGGATCTCAAGGAAAGCCATATATCAAAACAGTCCATTTCAAAATGGATAGGACATTGTATCCGTTTCTGCTACACACACCATGGGAAACCTGTACCTGGTAACATTAGGCCTCATTCCACCAGGGCTACAGCAACATCAGCAGCCTTCCTCAGAGGGGTACCAACCAAGGATATTTTTGAAGCTGCAACTTGGAGTTCAGTGCACACCTTCACCAAGCATTACCACTTACTCTCTATACTCAAAAACCAGAGCTGGCTTTGCCACTGCAATTTTGGAGGGCCTACTAGCTTCTCCAAACCCTGTTTAGTACCAACCGCCCAGCCTTGGCTTTGGGATTCAACCAAAGTGTGATGACTGCAGCTGTGTAACACGAACATAGTACAGTTTTGTACCTACCATAAATGTAGATGTTAGAGTGCTCACACTGCTGCAGTCCAGGTTACCTTCCCACCTTCCCCTCTTTTTACCTGGGTTTTATCTATAGCTCCCTGTTTATACAATCTCTAAGATGTATTTCTATATGGTGTATTTGCTTACAGCTGTACCTATTGTTTTCTACTTGCGTAATTTACTTAGGATTATGTATTGCCTTCCTATTTGGGGGCACCTGACATCTGGGGCAAGAAAAACCTGAAGAATATGGCGTTGGCTGCCTCTTTTATACCCCTGTCGCACTGACGTCTGGGAAGAAGCGACAGCAACCGACGCCAGACCAAGACTTTGGAACTCGGGCCGACTGCGGGACCGCCTGATGGCAGATAACCCAAGTGTGATGACTGCAGCAGTGTGAACACTCGAACATCTACATTTATGGTAGGTACAAAACTGTACTTTCTAAATTCTCCTTTGGATAGAAAATTAGATCCATTGTTGTCTTTTCCATCTGGGTCCAACCTGTGGGGAGTTATTGGATTCGACACTGATCAGAGATCGGCCGTTTCCAAAGACTTCAGCCCCCAAGCTCTGCTACCTCTGCCCATAATACCTTGCTATACACAGACTGACCGCAGGTTTTGTTTGCTTCTCTCCAGGATAGCAGATACATCTCATACTGACTGTGAGGAAGGCCATTTCCCCAGTGCTCAGCTTCCCTAGCCAATTTCTGTCAATAGGGGAGCCTTCGGGCAGAATTCACTGTCCTTTTTCACCATCTACTCATTGGGAGTTTTCCCCAGAGTCCTCGCCATCTCCATCTCAGATCCTATCCTGTCTAGTTTCGGCTCCGTCCTTGCAGTCTTTAATCAGTACATGGGCCTCCAAGCCCACCTCAGTAGCCTCTTCCTCTCGGTCAGTCCGATTGGTTGGGAGTATTAGACTGGCTGATTTGGGGCATTTGATGTGGCTGCTTCTGCAAGCTCAGAAGCAGTTAGGCCTGATCCCATTCTGCCTAAGGTCCTTGGCCTGAGGCTTCAGCTGTTACTTGTTTCCTCCCTTAGGCCTTGTGGGTCCAGGGTTCCCAGAGCCAATTACCTTACCAACTTTGGGGTTAGTTCTGATGATCTGGCCGATTTCAGTTCCTATCCCTGCCTTGACTTTCTCTACTAATATTTTGGTTTCAGAGCCATGCTGGTCTCTGTGCCAAGGTTTCCATGTCTGGGTCAAAGATTCGAGTCAGAGTGTCATTTCTCCTGCTTGGCACCTTGTCTGTGGTAGTTTGGCTCCAATGTTTGTGTCGGTAGGCAGGAATGTCTCCAGAGTTTGGCATATTCTTTAGAGTTTTTGGGTCCCAGGAGTGCAGATTCCGAGTGTCCTTTTTCACTTTCTGCTTTCAACATGGTAGAAAAGATGTTCTCCCACCATATGGGCTGATATGTGCCCGACTAGCATCCCTTCCCCATCATTATCTATGCCTGTAGACTGTCAGCAGCTTGCTATGGGACAGCCACTCCAGTAGACCTCCAGACTACTCTACACCCAAGCCCCCCCATTTCCACTTCTTCCCTGGATTTCCTGGAATAGGATGGTCATGGCAAAAGTTAGTGCATAAGGAAGCACCTGGATTTCAGAGAGGAATCTCTCACCAAGGATACAGACCTCAAGGAAGGAGGGGGGGTCCCAAAATTCCTCCCAGCAAAATGCCTCTTTGGTGATCTTATGGAGCTGCTTCACCAGCACGGAGGCTGGATAGAACAAGCCCCATCTTTGGCGGAGTCTGTATTTTTTGAGGCATTCAGGGGTGGGCTCATCCACATCTTGGGTGGTTCCCCCCCTCTGGATGTGTTTATTGACTTAGTGTCTCAGAGGGCCTAGATACAGTGGAACTGATACCTTAAAAGCCCAATAAGGTTCTGCCCCTCCCATGGATCAATAAAATTGGAGAAAGAGTCAAGCCATTGATGCTGTTGTGGTGGTGGTATCCACTAAGAAGGACATCTTGGAAGAGAATTCATCAGTCCACCCTCCAGTAGGGTGTCCAGGGTGCTGGACTGTTTAGGGAAGGGCTCTTATGCATCAGCCACCTGTGCACTGAGAGTGTTAAATTACCTGGCTCACTTGATGAGAATTCAGCAGGATATCATGCGTGAAGTGTCAAGAGTGGTAAGACACAACAAACTCCAAAGTCTCAGAAGAGACTGGAGATGCAGTTGTCCACTTTGTGGTCTTTTTCTAACATGTCCATGCATCTGCTCTCCAATGCAGCTACTGGTGCCACCATTGCCATACCTTGCCACGCTTGGATGAGATTGTGCAGTGTTGCGGACTGCTTCAAGACATCTTTTTTTTAATACCCCTTTTAACAGCTCATCACTGTTTGTGCCTAAGATTAAAGACACTTTGACAAGGAGCGAGCAAGACAGAAAGATGCTGTCACATCTCAGAGTGCATTTTGCCACCCCATCAGTGGACCTTGTCGAGGAACTTGAAGGGGGAAAACATTTCTTATTTAGAAAAGTGCTGCAGTCTTTTCAGGATACTCCTGTGAAGTTACCCTTGTGGGGGAGAAGGGGGGATAACCAGAATAGATGACGCTTGCTCATCAAGGGATGGTCCTCAGAACCAGGGCTTCCACTGAGCTTTTTTGAGGTGGCCTTTCCAGCATTCCTGACTAGTGGAAAGACTGTCCTACTCTGGAAGTAGTTGGAGGTCGCTTGGCTTTACACCTGGAAGCTTGGGAGGCCATCACCTCAGGTACATGGGTGTTGAGTGATATCCAGAAACTATACATTTCCATTTTTATTTCCACCAAAGGAAAATGCTAAGTACCTTCTAGACATACCACTCTGTCAGAGAAGGGATGCAGCTAACAAACTCCAAAAACTGTTAGCAAGTAGTCATCCAAAGGTTCCTGCCAGACCATCTTGGATCTGAGGTCTATTAAAGGTTCTTTTTTGGTTCCAAAGAAGAATAAAGGACCTCAGAATTATTTTTAGGTTTAAGCAAGTTGAATCGCTTTGTGAAATAGGCCAAGTTCTCGATGGTCATGTTGAAGTCCATTTTACCTGTCTTGAGAAAGGACGACTGGATGTGCTCGATCAACCTCAAGTACGTCTGTCGTCCTATAATCATAGTGAGGTGGTCAAGGAAGTGTCTACACTTCTGGCTGGGGGCCAATCATTGAGCCTGTCCAGTGTCCCCCAGGTATTCACCAAGTGCATGGTAGTCATGGCAGCCTACCTCAGGCTGCAAGGTTTCCAGGTCTTTTCTTACCTAGATGATTGGCTTCTCACCTCCTCCATGAAGCGTGTAGTCAGAGCCAGTGATTCCTTACTCCAGTTATGCCTTTCCTTGGAAATCATTGTAAACTGTCAAAGTCAATCCTTCAGTCAGTTTAGACTATGGAGTTCATAGACTGCCAGCTGAACGCAGTATCTCAGATTGCAAGACAAACAGTTCTCAGAGTGTCTGCCCTTTGAACTCAGGCTAGTTTCTTACTGTATCACAGGAAACCTCCGGCATCTGTGGTTCTCAGTCTCTTGTGCCACATGGCTGCAGCAGTCTGATTTAGTCAACCTAGTGAGGTACCATATGAGGATACTACAGTGGATAGTAGTCCTACTTGACCCACTCTATGGATTTTCCCTTCATGCTGACAGAAATTTGTCGAAGTCAAAAACAAATGGTGGTTGAAGTCTCCCCTAGTGTCAGCTAATATACCATTTGTTCTCCCTCCCCGCAGGGAGCTGTCCTAAAGGATGCCTCCCTTCTTGAGTGGGAGAGGGGCATTTTAAGGGAAAACAGTCCAAGGAACTTGGTCTATGCTCAAGGCCAGTCTTCACATCATTTCCTTGGAAATGAGGGTGGTAGTCTTTGCATTGCAGGCCTTTCAGAACAGTACTACCTAAGGGTGCGATTTCAATGCAGACCGATAATTCTGGCTATAAAAAGTGTACACACCCCTGTTAAAATGCCAGGTTTTTGTGATATAAAAAATGAGACCACAATATATCATTTCAAACACCTTTAATGTGATCTATAACCTGTGCATTTCAATTGAAAAACAAATCTGTTAGGGGAAAAAATATAAAAAAATAAAAAAGTACAATAAGCTGGTTGCATAAATGTGCACACCCTTAAACTAATACTTTGCTGAAGCACCTTTTGATTTAATTACTGCATAAAGTCATCTTGAGTACACAGCTGCCATCAATTAAAGAGACTCTGATTAACCCCAAATAAAGTTCAGTTGTCCTAGTAGGATTTTTGTGACATTTATACTCAGTTGCCTGCTACAGCAAAAGCCATGGTTCGCAGAGAGCTTACAAAGCATCAAAGGGATCTCATTGTTGAAAGGTATCAGTCAGAAGAAGGATGCAAAAAAATGTACACAGCATTGGATATACCATGGAACACAGTGAAGACGGTCATCAAAAGGTGAAGAAAATATGGGACATTGCAAAGAACTGGACATCACTCCAAAATTGATGAAAAGACGAGAAGAAAACTGGTCATAGAGGCTGCCAAGAGACCTACAGCAGCACTGAAGGAGCTGCAGGAATTTCTAGCAAGTATTGGTTGTGTACTACATGTGACAACAATCTCCCGTATTCTCCATAGTATGGACTATGGGATAGGGTTGCAAGACGGAAGCCTTTTCTTACACAGAAAAACATCCAGGTCCAACTAAAATTTCCAAAACAATACATCGTCTCGCAAAAGCATGTGGGAGAATGTGTTATGGTCGGAAGAGACCAAGTTTGAACTTTTTTGCCACGATTCCAAAAGGTAAGTTTGGTGCAAAAAAAAACCACTTTGCATGACCAAAAGAACACTGTCCCCACGGTGAAGCATGATGGTGGCAGTATCATGCTTTGGAGTTGCTTTTCTTCAGCTGAAACTAGGGCTTTAGTCAAGGTGGAGGGAATTATGAACAGTTCCAAATACCAGTCACTTTTGGCTCAAAATCTTCAAGCGTCTGCTAAAAAGCTGAAGAGGAATTTCACCTTTCAACACAACAATGAACCCAAGCATACATCCAGATCAACAAAAGAATTGCTTCACCAGAAGAAAATTAGTTTTGGAATGGCCCAGCCAGAGCCCAGACCTAAATCCAATAGAAAGTCTGTGGGGTGACCTGAAGAGGGCTGTGCACAAGAGATGCCCTTGCAATCTGAGATTTGGAGCATTTTAGCAAGGAAGAGTTGGGAAATATTGCCAAGTTGAGATGTGCCATGCTGATAGACTCCATCCCAAGAAGACTGAATATTATTGTTGTTTTTCTTTTGGCTTTTCTCGGTTAGGGGTCTCCATAGGTCCACTAATGATTGGCAGTCTATTTTTATGGTGCCGAGGTGCCAGCCCAATGCCCAACCTTCAACAAAGGCATGCCCATTCACACATGTCTTTTAAATGCCACTCAACCATGGGGAGGACATGCAGACTCCACACACAAAGCGCTCCAGCCGAGAATCGAACGGGAGAACCTCTTGCTGTGAGGCAACAACGCTGCCGCTGCACCACAGTGGCTTAACCCAAGAAGACTGAATGCTGTAATTAAATCAAAAGGTGCGTCAACAAAGTATGTTTAAGGGTGTGCACACTTTTATGCAACCAGCTTATTGTACTTTTTTATTTTTTATATTTTTCCCATAACAGATTTGTTTGTTTTTCAATTGAATTGTAAAAGTTTTAGGTCACAATAAAGGTGGGAAAAGTTTTGAAATGATTTATTGTAGTCTCATTTTTTTTATATCACAAAATCCTGGCATTTTAACAGGGGTGTGTACACTTTTTATATTCACTGTACTTCGGTCATCTAGTATCCTGAACAAACTGGGCAGGGGGATCCTAATCTTATCTTTGTCGGCGTATCACGAGGGTTTGGCAATAGGTGATTTTGTCTCGATGGTTTCTGGTAGCTATGCACATCCTGGGGAAATGCAACATTTTCGTGGACAGTCTGAAAAGGAGCATCCTTCCTTGTGCATGGAAATCAGAGGGTGACATTGGAGCATTCTGTGTTGTGATCTGTTTACTTCCCCATCCAAAACAGAGTGCAGCAGTTATTACTCCTTATTTCCTCTACAGGGGCAATTGTCCAGGGATGCTCTCCTGTATGCTTCTCCCATGATAATAAAGTTCCTCCAGAAATCTGCCTGTTGCAGATCCTCATTGCTCCTTTTTGGCCCTGTCAGGTGTGGGTACCCTCCTTGGGTGCTGCATCCCATTCTGGATCTGATCTGTCATCCAGTGGGTTTGGACCCACCCAGCCTCTGGAATCTCAAGTTAACTGCATGGTTTATTCGATTCCGGTGATGGCCAGAGATCCCAAACTTTTGGAGAGAGTGGTTTATATTTTGTCCTCTTCTCAGAATTCATCTACATGCAGAGTCTATGCTAACAAGTGTAGACTGTTCACCTTTTGGGATTTTTCTAAAGGTCTGGATCCTTTCAGATTTTCTTTGGAGGCTATCCTTTATTTCCTTGCTGACCTGTTTCATTCAGGATCTAGTTATTCTACTATTAAAGCGCAAATAGTGGCAATTTCTCACTTTAGCATTGGCAGAGGTAATACACCTGTTGCAGCATTAAAGATTTCAAAGGCTTTTCTTAGAGTAATCTTTTTATTGTGACCCCCTATCTGGGACCCTGTCCCTCAATGGGATTTATCCTTAATGCTTCATGTGCTTGCTGGGCCTCCTTTTGAGTCCTCAACAACTGTTTCCTTGAAATTGCTGTCTTGGAAGACTCTCTTTTGTGGTAGCTGTTACTGCGACCTGACGTGTCAGAGCTGCAGACTTTCTTCTTGGTGCCTACATATCTCCTTTTCATAAAGACAGGGTATTTTTCATAACGGTTCCTGCTTTTCTGCCAAAGGTGGCATCGGAAAACCATTAGAATCAGGCCATTCACTTGCAAGTGTTTTTCCACAATTTTTCAAAAAAATGAGAATATTCAGTGTTGCCTCAGTGTTCAAAGACAAGTGAGACTTTATTTGGATAGAATCATGTTCTTCAGAAAATCTAAACAATTGTTTCCTTTTCAAAGGCCTGGTTGGGAAAGCCAATGTCCATGTCCACTCTATCTAAAGTGGCTTTCAGATTGCACATCATTAGGACATAGTTTGCAAGGGAAGGCTTTACCTTGTAAACCAAAGGGTCATTCTTGAACTATAGCCATCTCCACAGCTTTCTTCTTGACAATTACTGCGGATGACATTTGTGCTGTGGCTACTTGGGTGCATCCATACATCTTTGTGTCACGCTACAAGCTGGAATATACAGTCAAGGTCTAAAGTCTCCTTTGATTTCACCTAGCTGCAGAATGTGCTCTTGTAGGACCTCCCAGGGGTGAGACGTGGCTGGAGACTTGTCCTACAGGTTGAACCTGGAAGGAAAAGACATCAGACATGAAAGTTTTGTACGTAGACAACCGGGATCTATAATTGTATGTTTCTGTCTGGTTCAACCATCCCTCCCCCTCCTGTATCGTATTTCTCGGACGTTGAACAACCGAGTCATTGAGGCTTCTTTCTCCTCTTCCTTTTGGGGTCCTTGGTGTCATGATTTTAGAGTTAGCAACTGAAATATCTTTGGAGAGGGGCAAATGCGATTTGAGGTACCTCTATATAGCGAAGGGTGTTATGGGTAGAGGAGACAGAGCCTGAGGGCTGCAGTCTTTTGGAAATGGCCAGTCTGATCTGATAACCCCCACAGGTTGAACTAGATGGAAGAAGACAACGTGGATCTTTCATTATGGCAAGTACATAACACTTGATGTTATGTTGTTCTATCTCACCTTGCTGGTTAGGTTCGTAGACGAAACTCTTCTCCGACTCTGCCGTATACCAAATCTCTTGAGCTTCTACTGGCTCGAAGCTGTAACCTATCCCATGGTGCTTAGTGGCTGTTCCCTAGATCTCATTTGCCACTTGAAGCTTCTGGATGGTCTTCGCTGGCTCAGGCTAGTAAAATTTAGTATTATACTCTGTTTTGGGATAACTTCTAAAACTTACTGCCACATCTTAGTTTACTTTACCCAGTTATAGTGTAGTGCCTTTTTGTGCGATTGTATTATTCTTTGCTATATTTTCCTTTGCGGCTGTCTTTTTGGGCCTTGTTTTCTCTCTCTCCCTTATCTAGTTAAAGAATCCGTTTCAGTTATAGGATTCTTTCACCTTTTCCTCCCTTAAGGAGTCACCGTTTAAATTAGAGGTGTCTCCTCTGGTTAGAGGAGATTGTCATTTAATTTAGAGACTTCTCCTCCTCCCTGTCCTTTCAGTTTGTACGGTCTTGCTTCTACTCTTTATAGTAGTTTAAAATTTACTGTTGTGTTAGTTTTGACAGTTAAACATGTCTAAAGAATCTGTTAAGGAGCACATATGATCTGGATTTAAAAAGTGCGATTCATGCACTCAGAAAATGTTTATAACGGACGGACACAAAAGTTGTGTATACTGTCTAGGACCAGTCTATCTTCAAGACTCCTGCTCCATTTGTCATAGTTTCAGTGCAAGGGTCTTACAGGAGAGAAAAAATAAGCTCATTTTAAGGGGCTTGTTGAAAGTTGAAGAAGGTAATCAGACCTCAAAACTGGATAAGTCAAAAAAGGCTGCTTTTTCGGCTCATGGGTCTGAGCCGTCAAGCAGTTTCAAAGGTACATCATCCTCGGATCCAAAGTTAGCGGTTCTGACAAATCTGGTTTTCCCTCGGTTCCATCTGTCACCTCATAACTGTTGCAGAACCAAAAAAGGAGTCTGTCACCATCCTTGGAGCCTGTTCATTTGGTGCCGCAATCGCCTTTGTTACAGTCTGTGGCAGGCAGCCACAAATAGTTAAAGCCATTCCTTTTGATCCTCCAGATTATTGGACGATGATGTGGAGTGGGTCGTGAAGAGTTTGCTCCAGACCCGGGCCCTAGCCGAAATTCTCTTGAGCTCAGCCCATCGGATCATGGAGCCAACAACTGTACCTCGGATAATGTTGATTCCTCCTCCGACGAGTTCGGAGCCAGAGAGGTATGGAAGTTGTGCTGGAACCGGCGGAGCCAGTAATCACTCCTGATATCTCGGCTCCGACGTCTGCTCCGATCTAGTCGATGTTGTCTTCCATCGAGGGATCTTGTGGTCGACACTTCCTGGTCGGCTCCAGGGGGGGGGGGGGGTAAGAGTTGGAACCAGCTCTCCCACTTGGCGCTTTGGCTCAGGTGAGTTTGGCTCCCACATCAGCCTCGAAGCAACCCTCCTCAGTGCCAGAGAGATTTCCCTGCCCCTTGGCACCAGAGTGTTTTTCGGCCCAGGATCACTGTGCCTTTGAGGTGATGCGGAGTGTGCTCTCCACTGAGTCTGCTCCACCTTCGGCTCCAGCCTCTCTTCCCCCAAAGGGCCGGTGTCCACCTCTCCATCTCCCCCAGAGTAGAGAAACCCCAGTGGGTGGAACCTCCTCTTCTGATACCTCCCCGAGGAGATCCCTCAGAAGAGACAGTGTAAGAGGAAGCACATAGACTCCCCTGAGACTGTCACTTCTGATACTGACTTGGAGGATTCAGAAGGGTCCCCTTGGTCGCCCTCTGAGGATGTCTCTTTTTCAGATATCCTGGAGATCCTTAAGCAGAGAGGGACAGCTGGAAGTCCCTTTCCCCTTCTGAACATGAGTCAGTATACTTGGAGGCATTTGGCTCTCACTCCTCCACCTCTTGGGTGTCTCCACCTTTCGACCCCCCCCTCCTGGGTGTAGTGAGTCGAAAGGTGTGGGACGCTCCAGAATCAGTGAACCCCGTTCCGTGGAGGCCAAATTAATTTATTGCGTCCCCAGAGGACATAGTATCTAACTAAGGGAGTTCCAGTAGATGCGATGGTGGTGGCTGCGGCCACAAAGGAGGAGTTAGCTGAAACTTCTGCATCTGTCCATCCAGCGAACAAGGAGTCTTGCACGATGGACAGGTACAGGAAACGTACTTTCTCCTCAGCAACCTTTACGTTGCTGTCCCTGAATTATTCGTCACATTTCAGCCGACTTCAGAGGGATCTCGTAAAAGAGCTGGAACATACCCTACAAGGTGCTACAGCCCAGGATTTATCAGATGAGTAATTCTCAGCTTGCAACCTTAACCTCCATAACTAATTCCTCCATGCGCCTCATTTCCTATGCAGCTGGTGGAGTGAGCAGGGCAGCAGGCACAGGAATAGCTCTTAGGAGACATTCCTGGATGCTTTTGCGAGTTTGCTGAACCCTTCAGATCTTCCTTCATTGACGCCCTCATTGATGGGCTCGTCCTTGTTCAGGCCAAAAGTGAAAGAAACTCTCACCAGGAGCCAACAAGATGGTAAGACCATGTCTGCCGTCGGGGTCTATTTTTCCCCCTACCAGACCTTCCTCTAAAGGTCAGAAGAGCGGAAAGATGTGGTTCCGGAAGTCCAAAGGAGCCTTATCTGACACTTGTGATGATCCTTCCCCCAGGGGCAGAGGGGCAGAGGGGGAAATACAGAGTGCAAAACTGATGTAATGGCGTCGGCTGCATGTTTTATACCCCTGATGACGACCTGATGTCATGGAAGAAGGGACAGCAACTGATGCAGGACCCAAGACTTTGTTAATCAGGCCGACTGAGGGCAACCTGCCAGCAAATTACCCAAATGTAATGACTGTAACAGTGAATACACTCGAACGTCCTACATTTATGGTAAGTGTACACAACTGTACTTTCCCCTGGCACAACTTCACATGAAAATATTACAGTGGCTACTCTTCACTCAATGGTCCATACAGGAGTTACCCATGTCTCAAGATTCTTATTGCAGACTCCTGCAAGAGGGACCTGCTTTGGTGAATCCAGTCCACTCTGGTAACAATGGGCAGACCGTTTGTACTTCCCCAGTCTGACGCTACAGTAACTACTGATGCATCTCAGGTTGGGTGGGCATTATCTGGGACAGACTGTCCAAGGGGTTTGGAAAGACCACAAGTACCATTTGCACATCAGTGTCCTAGAGATGAGGGTGCTGCTTCTGGTAATGTTCATCGTGTTTCACTGTTGCAGTCATTACTCTTGGGTTATCCTGCTGGCAGGCTACCCGCAGTCGGCCAGAATTCCAAAGTCTAGGTCCGGCGTCGGTTGCTGTCGCCTCTTCCCTGACGTCCGTTCGTCAGAGATTTAAAAGATGCAGCTGACGCCATTTTCTTCAGTCTTTCTTGCCGCGTGGTGCCTGAAGCAAAAGCATTTCGCAAGTGCCGGTCGGCCGACTCCTGAGATTTTCAAATCTGAATTTCAGAACCGAAATCTTCATTAAAGCTAAGTACCCTGTTGGGGAAACTTTTTTCTTGCTCCAGACCGATGTCAGAAAAAGTTAACAATTGTATTTCTTGTGGGAAGCAAATACCTCATAAGGATTTTCACTTGCTGTATTCCTTGCCTAGGCCCTGATCACAAAGTTGCTAGCTGTCGGTTTTGTGCTAGATTCAACCAACGCACTATCAAGCGTCGGTTCGATTTTGCATTTCATTACTTTGGCCGAAGATTTACTTATATAATGCCGGCGGAACAGCCGACAACCGGAGTTTACAAAAAACACAAGGACAAGGATAGGCACCCAAGGTCCAAAACCGACGAAGGCTCTTCTAGACCGTTCGCCGGTTCTCAGTGAGGTGCTTTCACAGCCCCTGGCGCCCGCTACCTCAGAGCCACAGGCTGCTACAGACTCCCACGTGGAGCCGACTGGGCCTCTGGAAACTCAAGGTATTGGACATTCGGAAATCAATCCCTCAGATGGGTCCGGAGCCGCTGAGCAGGCATCGGCTTCTGAGAGTGTATTCAGACTTACACAACTATATGTTAAGCCATCTTCAGCTTCAAAGACAAAGACTAAAGCACTAAAGACAAAGAAACAAGTACAGCATTCTCCTATTCAAACTTCCATGCCTAAAAAACATATGCTCAAAATGGCCGAAGACCTATTTACTTTGATCAGGGGCTCCCATCCCCCTCCTGATAAGAGGCCTAGGCAAGAGATCTGATTCCTCTTCTAAACAGGATTACTCCATGCTTCCCTATGAGGATTCTGATGCTGAAGAATCCATTCCTTCAGCCTCTCCTCCTGAGGACTATTCTTTTGGGGAAACACTGCATACTATGAGGGAGCATTTCCACTGGGATAGCCAAGATTATTCTGAGTCTAAGAAAAGGCTCCGAGACTTCCTGCTCCTTTCTCAGCACAGACCCCTTGCTATTCCACCTGTTCTAGACATTGTAGATGATATATTTTCAGAGTCCAGACTGTCCCCTGACTCTTTACCCCTTGCACCTGCTAAGCCAGACAGATACTACAGGGTCCCAGATTCTCATAAATTCCTATATAAAAACCCCGCAGCAGACCCAGAAACTATATCTCCGGGTCCCAAGGGGGTTAAAGCTTCCACTGCAAAAAACCCTGTCCCCTCTGATAGGGATTCTAGGGCTCTAGACAGATGGGGGAAAAAAGTTTACACTTCTGCCACCCTGGCTGTAAGGGCTTTAAATTGTCAATTTCATATGCTTAAATATCATCAATATTTAATGTCACTACTTAAACAGAAAATGTTGACAAATACTGAATGTTCAGAGAACAAGGAATTGCAAGATTTATTGCATGCAACTGAACAAGTGGGAAAGCATACTTTGCAATGTGGTTATGATTCACTGGAGGCCTCTTGCAGGGCCGCTGTTACAGGTTCTGTTATTAGAAGGCATGCTTGGTTAAAGGAACAAAATCTGCCTGATCATGTTAAAGCAAAATTATTAGATGCATCATTACAGCATGATACTTTGGTACTAAAGCAGAAGAGGTGTTGAAAGAAATGGAGGATAAAGCAAAAGCCATGCAGACAGTCAAGGATTTCTTACAGGTACAGCCACCCAGGGTTAGCAGGAACTGGCCTTCTAAAAATTGGTCCTTTCCAGTCTCAGACAGACCACAAAGAGGCAGTTACACGCGTCCCAGAGGCAGATCTCAGCCCCAAGGCTTATACAGACCTAAACAATGGGGTGCTCCTACCTCCAAAAGCAGAGAAGACAAATCACAGCCTTACAGGAAACAGTCCGAATGACTTTCCTCTACCAGTTCCAAGCAGTTTTCTTTTGACAGCCCCCTTAGGGGGAAAACTAGCACTTTTTTCATCAAATTGGCAAATGGTTACCCAAGACAAATGGGTACTGAACATAGTGTCCCAAGGCTACAGGTTCCATTTTCACACACTACCAAGGTCAAAGGGCATGCCAGACCTGCCACACAATCAATGGGCAGAGGCACAAAAACAAATTACAGCCCTCATGGACATGAGGGCCATTCAGCAAGTACCACAACAAGAACAGGGGCAAGAATTTTACTCCAGACTTTTCCTAGTACCCAGGAAGGACAAAACCTGGAGACCAATTCTGTCTATACTAAATACGTTTCTGGAAGTTCCAAAATTCAAGATGTTTACTCTTCAGCAGCTACTGCCCATGCTGGGCAAGAGAGCTTGGCTCATAACTTTGGACCTAAAAGAGGCATACCTGCATGTCCCAATCAGACAGTCCTGTAGAAGATACCTCAGATTCATAGCTGGCTCAATGCATTACCAATTCTCTGCACTGCCCTTTGGCTTATCTACTGCGCCCAGGGTCTTTACAAAATGCCTGGCACCAGTAATTGCATTTTGCAGACAAAAAGGAATTCAAATATATCCCTACTTGGACGACTGCCTAATTCAAGCAGAGAACAAAGACACTCTCCTACAGCATCTGGCATTTGTAAAAAGATTACTAATTGGCCCAGGGTACACAGTAAATGAAAAGAAATCAAAACTAGTGCCCTCTCAAGAGATAATATTCCTGGGTGCAAGCTTAAATACAACTGCCCAGAAGGCTCATCTCACGCCAGACAAGCAAAAATAACTGACTACTTACTTCAAAAAATTTGGCAACAAAAACTCACTTATCTGCAAGGAAAATCCTGTAGGCCTTTGGTTTCATGGCATCCTGCATTCTACTAATTCCATATGCCAGACTGCATATGAGGAAACTACAATGGTATCGGAAAAGAGTTTGGACTCAACATTGCCACAGCCTGGAGACAGAAATTGCAATCATTCCCTGCCTACAACAGGAGTTTTGATGGTGGGCAGAAGCCTGTCACCACAACAAGGGTCTGCCATTCAGTTTACCCACAGCCAGACACTGACAACGGATGCATCAAATTATGCCTGGGGAGCCCATATGGCAGGAAAATGCATTCAGGGCACATGGCCTGCAAACCAGATACATCTTCACATCAATCAAAAAGAGATGCTAGCTGTTCAAAATGCCCTGACAGCTTTCAAGGCCCTGCTTTGTCCAGAACAATTACTGATAAAGACAGACAACACTACGGTCATGTGATACATAAACAAGCAGGGAGGTACTCATTCCTACCCCTCTGCAGACAAGCAATGACTTTATGGGACACAGCATTGGCTTTTCAAGTTCACCTGCAAGCTCAATTCCTGCCAGGAAAAACAAATACTCTGGCAGACGAACTAAGCAGAAACCTCATGGATCCCCACGAATGGAAACTCGATCCACAAGTCTTCAGGATGATGATAAGGAAATGGGAATGCCCAGACATAGATCTATTTGCCTCCCCGCACAACTGTCAACTACAGAGATTTTGCACAAAGATATACCACAAGCAAGCATGGAAAATGGACGCCCTATCATTCAGCTGGAAAAATCTGACAGTCTGTCCTTTTCCTCCATTGCCTCTCCTTCCCAGAGTACTCCTAAAGGTCAGACAAGAGAAGCCAAAAATGATTCTGATTGCACCAGACTGGCCACGCCAGCACTGGTACCCAATCCTAAAGAGCTTGTCTCAAGGTCCAGCATGGATATTGCCTCAAACTTCTCACTTGCTGACCCAACAAAACAATCAGATCCTGCACAGCCAACTCAGGACCTTAAATCTGGCAGCATGGCGGATAATGTAGCCATTCAGAAAACTCCTCTTTCAAAAGCTGTTATGGATGTTATCTTGGAGGCCAGGAGGCCCAGTACCAGAAAATCAATCTTATGCAGAAAAATGGAAGAGATTCTGTGCTTGGAACCAGGAACAAGGCATTGACACGTCTGTATCAAATATTCCTCAGATTTTACAATACCTAACTGAGATGCTGAACAAAGGCCTTTCTTTCTCATCAATTAAGATTCATGCCTCTGCCATTTCTGCACATTACAATACGGAACCGTCTATCTTTTCTCATCCTTTAATAAGGCAGTACCCCAGAAGGGCCAAAAACATTAGGCCTCCAAGGAGAGCACCAATTCCAGCCTGGGACCTCAATTATGTTTTGGAAAAACTCGCACTGCCTCCTTTCGAGCCAGCATCAACAGCGGATATTAAATTCTTATCCTGGAAAACAGCTCTGCAAGGCGAGTCTCGGAGTTACAAGCACTCATGGCTGTGGAACCTTTCATCATTTTTCATTCAGACAGGGTTTCTCTGAGGACAAACCCTACATTCATGCCCAAGGTGGTGTCCAGTGTGGCCCTCAATCAAACCATTCACTCGCCTACCTTTTACCCAAATCCACAGAACAAGGGTGAGAAAATTCTGCATTCTTTGGACATACACAGGCAGTTACACTTCTACCTGGACAGAACTAAAGCTTTCAGAAAGACTGAGCAACTTTGTGTCATATGCTGCAGGATTACAAGGAAAGGCTATCTCTAAATAGATAGGCCATTACATCCGTTTCTGCTATTCTCACCATGGAAAATCAGTGCCCAAGGGCATTAGGCCTCATTCCACCAGAGCAGCAGCCACTTCAGCAGCCTTCCTCAGAGGAGTACCAACCAAAGAAATCTTAGAGGATGCAACTTGGAGTTCAGTGTACACCTTTACAAAGCACTACCACTTGCCTCTCTACTCTAAGTCCAGAGCAGGCTTCACCACTGCAGTTCTGCAGGGCCTCATAGCCTCTCCTAATCCTATTTAGCCCAGCCACCCATCCTCAGCTTTGGGAGTCAACCCAAGAGTAATGACTGCAACAGTGAAACATGATGAACATAGTACAGTTGTGTACCTACCATAAATGTAGATGTTCTAGTGTATTCACTGTTGCAGTCCAGGTTACCCACCCACCATCCCCCTTCTCTTTGCTGGGACTTATCTGCACTTCTCTATCCTGTACAACCTTTTTGGTGTATTTGCCTGTAGATGAAGGAAATGTTATTTTTGTGCATGCATTTCTTATTGATGTATTTTTCAACCTACCTATTTGGGGCACCTGACATCTGGGGCAAGAAAAACTTAAGAAAATAGTGTTGGCTGCATCTTTTATACCCCTGATGCACTGACGTCAGGGAAGAGGCGACAGCAACCGACGCCGGACCTAGACTTTGGAATTCTGGCCAACTGCGGGTAGCCTGCCAGCAGGATAACCCAACTGTAATGACTGCAACAATGAATACACTCAACATCTACATTTATGATAGGTACACAACTGTACTTTGCAAGCATTTCAGAACTCTCTTCCCACTGTGACTATTGCAATTCAGACAGACAATGTCGGTGGTATGGTACGTCAACATAGGGGGGGGGCAGATCCTACTCCCTATGTCGACAGGCCCAGGGAGTTTGGCAATGGGCGATATCTTCTCAACGCTTTCTGATGGCAATGCACATCCTGGGGAAATCCAGTGTTATAGCAGACAGGCTAAGTAGAGCGATTCTCATGCCTCATGAGTGGTCCCTGAATCAGGAAGTTGCGAATTGAATTTTTCACAAATGGGGCTAGCCATGCTGCAACCTTTTTGCAACTCCCTTCAGTGCTAAATGCAGCAACTACTTTGCCCTCATTTCCCCTCCGGGAGAGTCACCGAGGGATGCACTTGCCCACGATTGGCCCCCGGGACTTCTTTATGCCTTTCTCAGTTTCCTTTGATTCCAAAAGTTGTTCAGAAAGCCGAGTCGCAGGTTAATTCTCATTGCTGCATAATGGCCTCGTCAGATTTGGTTCCCTTTCTTTTGGCCCCACTTTCAGGAGGACCCACGGATCCTGGACTCGGTGCTGGATCTTCTGAAGCATCAGTCAGGGAATGCTCCATCCTGCCCTTCAGAGCCTCAAGCTGACAGCTTGGTTCCTCCACTTCCAATCTTAGCCAGGCTTCCAAAATTAACCCCTGCAGTATGCCACATTTTGGTCTCCTTGCACAAAAAGACAGCTAGGAAACTTTACGCAAGCAAATAGAAGAGGTTCTCTTGTTGGGTGGACAAAAAACACACAGATCCATTTACAGCCTCTGTACCTGCAATTTTGGAATTCCTGGCAGAAATTTTTAATCAAGGAGCAGCGGCGGCCACCATTAGAGTTCAACTAGCCGCTGTATCCAATTATCATGTGGGGGAACTCTGATCCAATGTAATGTCCCACAAGTTATGCAAGGCCTTCCTCAGGGGTACTTTTCTGTTGAGACTTCATGTAAGAGAACCTCCTCCCCCATGGGGTCTAAATTTAGTATTATCAGCATTGACCCCCCCCCCTTCGAACCAGCATCCTCTTTTTCTTTAAATTTTTTGTCCTGGAAAACTCTCTAACAACAGTTACCTCCGCTAAGAGGGCTCAGAGTTGCAGGCCTTATCCATCCATCCGAATTTAATCTTCTGCAATGATAGGGTTTCTCTCAGAACAAATCCCTCCTTACCAAAAGTCTGTTCTGAAACCAATTTAAATCAATCTCTAGAATTGCCTGTGTTTTTTTTTTTCCAAATTATAGCAACAAGGCAGAATATTAGCTTCACCAATTGGATGTATATAGACAACTGTGTTTTTATTTACACAGGATGAAAGATTTCAGAAAATCAGATCAATTTTGTGTCCTATTCAAAAACAAATAAAGGCCGGGCAGTCTCAAAAGTTACTTTGTCCAAATGGCTTATTGAGTCTATCAAATAGGTTTATCACTCTCAATCCAGACTTCCATTGGATTAAATTTGTGCTGCTGCTACACGGGTTAATCCTCACACCTTTATCTCTCATTACAAAGTAGATGTGGCCTCCCGGAACAGGGCATCCTTTGATTCCACTGTCCTGAAGAGTTTATTCCCTTGAGCTACCCAAGAAAAAGGTGCTGGGGACTCTGTCTCAACCAGCAAGAATGAAGGTGAGATAGGACAACATAACATAAAGAAGTTATGTACTCACCATAACGTTCCATGTTTGTTGTCCAGTATCTCGCCTTCATTTCTTGTGTCCCACCCAGCCATCCCCCTCCTGGATGATTTAGAGGAATTTTTACAACTGGTAAATATGGTCCGATTCCCATCTTGCCTTCCTTTTACCTTCCTGACAAATATATTTCATATACTCTTTCTGTATGTTAAACATATCATAGGGAGCTTTCTCCCTCGAACAAGATCTGGGGAACGGCTGCTAAGCACCATGGGATAGGTTATAGCCTCGAGCCAGTAGAAACTCTCGAGCTTTGGTATACGGCCGAGTCGGAGCAGAGTTTCATCTCCAAACCCAACCAGCAAGATTGAAGGCGAGATACTGGACAACAAACATGAAACGTTATGGTGAGTGCATAACTTCTTTATTTTTGGTCTCTCTGCTGCAGAGTAGCAATCAAAAAGTGTGATGAAAGTAGTAAGCTGAATCTCTTAAGATTTTTCAGGCCTCCTTTTTAAAGTATTCTCTAACCCCCTCATTAGTTTTGACAAGAAACAGAATAAATGGTCTCGGCAAAATGCTGGTAAACCGATGTCTCAGCAGAAGTGGCAAGGTGGTTTCAAAAAGAACACGTGACCCCCTCCCCCCCAAAAAAGGGCAGTTGAAGTCAGAATGACTAAGGGCTTTGCTCCCCCACCCTGACAATCCATTTTCCCTTCTAGAAAGTGTGAATCTCCACTTTTCCTTTTGGCAACAGTGTCAGACTAATGGGTTCTAGTCAACAGGTTACAGATGGCAGTTGGAGGAAATTCCTCCTTTCCAGGAGGTGATTCCTCATCCACTAGAGCTGACTCTTCTGTTTCTCCCTGATGTCCTTCAAGGATGCATCTGCAGTCCTTACATATGGGTTGTCCTGCCTCAGGCAGCCCTTCGGTTGGCCGGATTCCAAAGTCTGGGTCCGGCGTCGGCTGATGTCGCCCTTTTCCCCGACGTCAGAGCGCCTGGGGTATAAAAACGTCAGCTGACACCATCTTCTTCAGTCTTTCTTGCCGTGCGGCGCCCGAAGCAGTAGCAGTTTGCAAGTGCCGGTCGGCCAGCTCCTGTGATTTCAGCTACTGAAGTCTTCAAAAAAGCTAAGTACCCCGTTGGGGACTCTTTCTTGCCTCAGCCGATGTCAGATCAAACGGTTAAAGTTAGTAATTGTTTAACTTGTGGGAAACAAATACCTCATAAGGATTTCCACTCTTACTGCTTACCCTGCCTAGGCCCAGACCACGACGTCTCGGCCTGTACAGCCTGTGCTTCCTTCAATAAACGCACTCTTAGGCATCGGGCAGAATTTGCAGAGAAATATTTTGGGGAAAAATTCTCTTATATCATGCCGTCGGAGCTTCCGACAGCTCATTTGCCCAAAAAACGGAAGGATAAGGACCGACACACGCGGTCCGCGGTTTCGGCCGACTTCACGCCTAGGCCTACCCAGAGTGTCTCGGTCTCTGCTGAAGCCGAATCCCTACTGCTTCCGACTGACGACACCGCACAGCCGGTAACTTCGGTACCGGAGGCCACCACTGAGTCGGTCATAGAATTTCCTTCTGAAACCGGTGCTCAGGAAATATCTGACACCATTTCTGTTGATAAAACTACTCCAGCACTTGGGGCAGCCAGGCCTCCTGTATCCATGTCCATTAAGGCCTTTACACGTGCTAAAGCTGCTAAACAGCGAAAAACTCTCCCTCCCAAGGCTATTCCTCAGGGATCCACTACCGGTTCACAAATTTTAAGTTTGGCTGAAGACCTTATTTCCTTAATCAGGGGTTCTCAGCCACATCCAGACAGGGGCTCTCAACCACCTCCAGGCAAAAGGCCCAGGGTTGAGCAGACAGATCTCCTGTCCTCTGATGAGGCCTCAGATGACTCTGCCCAGTCAGACTACCAGGAGGAGGCCCTTCCGGCCTACGAGGATTCTGATGCAGAGGAATCTATTCCCTCTGCTTCCCCCCCTGAAGAGTTTTCCTTTGGGGAGACCCTTCACTCCATGAGGGAGCATTTCAAATGGCAAGGCCAGGAATTCTCTGATTCCAGGAAGAGGTTAAGGACTTTTTGCATTTACCTCAGCATAGACCTTTGGCTATTCCTCCTGTTTTGAATGTTATAGAAGATGTGTACTCTGAGTCTAGTATTTCCCCTGACTCCCTTCCTCCGGCTCTGGTCAAACCCGACAGGTACTACAGGGTCCCGGACTCTCATCTATACCTTTACAAGGGCCACTCTGCTGACCCAGAAACTATTTCTCAGGGCCCTAAAGGGGTTACAACCACCACTACTAAGAATCCACTTCCTTCTGAAAGGGAATCCAGGGCTTTAGAGAGATGGGGTAAAAAAGTGTATACTTCAACACTTTCTATGAGAGCATTAAATTGTCAATTCCATATGATACAGTATCAAGAGTATCTGTTAGATGAATTGCATAAAAAACTAACCTCACCTGAACCCCTAGATCGCAAGGCGCTTCAGGATCTGGTGCATAACTCCCAGCAGGTTAGCAACCATTTCTTAGTGTGGTTATGATGCATTGGAAGCTTCATGTAGGTCAGCAATGACAGGTGCAGTCATACGTAGACATGCTTGGCTGAAGGAACAAACACTGCCAGATCATGTAAAAGCAAAGCTTCTGGATGCACCTCTGGAAAAACAAAAGTTATTTGGTTCCACGGCTCAAGAGGTCTTAAAGAAATTTGAGGAAAAGGCTAAATCAGTACAAACAGTCAAAGATTTTCTCCAGGTCCAACCACCAAGATTCAATGGCCACTTCTTCTGACACAGCACAATTACAAAACTCTGCACTCCAGCCTAAAAACCTTGCAGCTGACAGCCTGGAAAATACCGTGACTCCTCGCCAGGATAAACTATCCAAGAGGGTAAAGGATATCATCATGGAAGCTCAGCGGCCTTCCACAAGAAAGGCATATTCAGCAAAATGGAAAAGATTTCGTACTTGGAGCACCGCAAAGGGTCAAGATCCGACAGTAATGAACATTCCACATATCCTTGAATACTTAGCTGAAATGTTCCATAATGGCCTTTCTTATTCTTCCATAAAAATTCATGCTTCAGCAATCTCAGCGGAGTACAACACTGATCCACCTGTATTTTCTCATCCTCTGCTAAGGCAGTTTCTAAGAGGGATAAAAAACATCAATCCTCCAAGGAAATCACCAGTGCCTACATGGGACCTTAACTTCATGTTGGAAAAATTAACTCTACCTCCCTTTGAACCAGCAGCATCTTCAGAACTACAATTACTGTCTTGGAAGACTGCCTTCCTTCTGGCCATAACCTCAGCAAGAAGAGTATCTGAGTTACAGGCCCTCATGGCAGTACAACCATTCCTCATTTTCCATCAGGACAGAGTCTCTTTGAGAACCAATCCTTCATTCATGCCAAAGGTGGTATCCAGGGTCTCACTGAACCAAGCTATCCACCTGCCTACCTTCTTTCCAAATCCACAAAATAAAGGAGAGAATCTTCTGCATACCCTGGACATTCACAGACAGTTGCGCTACTACTTGGACAGAACTAAGACTTACAGAAAATCTGACCAACTCTTTGTAGCATATGCTGCTGGTGTACAAGGAAAAGCAATTTCCAAACAGACAATTTCAAAATGGATAGGAAATTGCATTCGATTCTGTTACTCTTTTCATGGAAAAGCTGTGCCAGCTAACATCAGGCCTCATTCCACCAGAGCAACAGCCACCTCCACAGCCTTCTTAAGAGGGGGTGGCTACAAAGGACATTTTAGAAGCTGCTACATGGAGCTCTTTATATTCCAGATCCAGAGCAGGCTTTGCTACTGCAGTCCTGCAGGGCATGTTAGCTACACCATCCTTTTTTTAGGTCCTACCACCCCCAGCTTGGCTATGGTATTCTACCCATATGTAAGGACTGCAGATGCATCCTTGAAGGACATAGTACAGTTTTGTACCTACCATAAATGTAGATGTCCAATAGGTATGCATCTGCAGTCAGGTTTTCCCTCCCTCCTACCCCTCTGTGGTATTCCTTGGGTACCTATCCCTCATTTTAGCTAGCTGGGGTTATCTTTTATGGTGTATTTGTTTTTTATTGCTGTGCATGTTTGGAATTTTTTCATCTCTCCAAATTTAGCCTTCCTTAGAGGGCACCTGGCATCTGGGGCAAGAAAAACTGAAGAAGATGGCGTCTGCTGACGTTTTTATACCCCAGGCGCTCTGACGTCGGGGAAAAGGGTGACATCAGCCGACGCCGGACCCAGACTTTGGAATCCGGCCGACCGAAGGGCTGCCTGAGGCAGGACAACCCATATGTAAGGACTGCAGATGCATACCTATCGGACATCTACATTTATGGTAGGTACAAAACTGTACTTTCTTCAACATATGTTGTCTCAGGGAGTGATGGAGCCAGTTCCTCCTTCCCAGTTTAGGAAAGGTTTTATTCAAGGTTTTTGGTTCCAAAGAAAGGAAATGCTTGGAGACTGTCTCTGGATCTTTCTTTCATAAATCAGTTTGTGATCGTGCCAAGGTTCAAAATGCTGTCACTTCACAACCCGTTATCCCTTATTTCTCTAAGTTTCCTGGTAACACTAGATTTTAAAGCATGCTTTTCACATCCGTATTTATCCAGACTTGAGACATTTCTTAAAGTTTTGTGTGTCTGGATCAAATTTACCCTTTGAATTATTTACTGCACTAAGAGTGGTCACAAAATAGCTAGCCCTAGCTGTAGTTCATTGCGGGCTACAGGGTACCTGCATTTTTCTATATTTGGATGACTTGCTTATCTTTGCAGAGTCTTTTTCAAAGTGTCAGGAATCTTTCACTTGGGTGAGAGATCTCTTGCATAAGCTGAGATTCCAAGAGAACATTCAAGTGTATTTTTTGACTCCTTCACACAGGATTATGTTCTTTGGGTGTCTGCTAGACAATGCCGTTCAAAAAACCTTTCTTCCACAGGCGAAAAAAAGATCTAGTTCTGTTTCTAGGGATTTCCCCTCGGACTTTGGTCATTGCTTGGGAGTACCTCAGGATTTTGGGTCTCATGGCATCTTTGTTTCTCAAGATACCCCAGGCAAGACTACACATGAGAAAGATATAATTGTATCTGAAGGCTCCTTGGTCCCAGCACCAGTATCCATTATCTTTCCAAATGTCAGTTCTGGGGTTTGCCAGAAGATAAATCACTTGGTGGAAATGGCAAAATTCCTTAACTCCAGGTCTTCGCTTTTCCCTCCTCCTGCTCCAGAGCAGTTAGTCACCAAGGATGCCTCGGACTTTGCTTAGGAAGCAGTTTCAGGAGGGATAAAAAGTGCAAAATTTGTGAGACACTAGGGACAGACCCGAGCACATAAATGTAAAAGAGATGCTTGCTCTGATCATAACACTCAACTCACTGAATAATTTTTGATCCCCTGAATCTCTTCAGGTTGTTACAGACAATACCACAGCTATGTGGTATGTCAACAAGCAAGGAGTCCCCAGGTCTTACCCTCTTTGTAGACTAACCGTGTTAGCTTGGGATATAGCTTCACAGCACAGTCTCACTCTACAGGCATTCTACATCCTGTCTTGGGCAAAACTGTGTGGCAGGCAAGCTGAGCAGGGCAAAGGCAGACCTTCACAAATGAAAACTAGATCTTGCGGGTCCTCAAAGCTTCAGTCCATCTGTGGGAAATTCCTCAGGTAGACCTCTTTGCCTGGATGAGGAGTCTTAATTCCCTTTAAGCACTTGTTTTCTAAGGATGTGCAACAGGCAGTAATGGAGACTACTAGAAAATCATGAATTAGCAAATGGAAAAGGTTTTCTAATTGGTGTCAAAAACATAACCAACACCCATTCAGTGCTAATGTTTCTCTGGTTTTACAATATTTGTGTAAGTTACTATCCTTTGGTATTTTTACTCCTCCATCAAGATTGGCCATATCTGCCCATGTAGCCTCCTTTTTCAATGCATTCTTACGTCAAATTGTTTTTGAAAGGGGTTTTACTTAAGAGACCTCCAAGAAAAATGGTGGTTTCTTTTTGGGGTCTTAATTTTGTTTTAGAGAAGCTAATACTTGCTCCATTTCAGCCATCTCATCTGTATGACTTTGGAATTTTTTACTGATTGCTCTGACCTCTGCAGGGAGAGAGAGTATCTTTAAGTTCCAAGCTCTTACGCAAGTGAATCCGACCTCATTTTCCAGGATTTGTTTGGGAACTGATCCTTCTTTTATACCTAAAGTGGTATTCGAGTTTACTGTTGTCTTTCCTGAACCCAAAAATGAGGGATCAAGAGTACTCCATACCAAAGATGTCCACAGACAACTGCAGTACTGTCTTGACAGAACAAAATCGTTCAGACCTGAGAAGGGACAACCTGTGTCAAAATGGATTATTTCCAAATGGTTGTCTCAAGCTGTTATTGTTTGTTGTTCTCACCACAACAAAACTATTCAAGTCCAGTATTCATGCAGTAAATTTCCTTTGTGTACAGCTTCAGGGTTTTCAGCTGTGTAATACTGTAGACACAACTTCCAGGGTATTCAGTTATGGAATACTATAGACACAAAATGAGTTACATTCAGTAATGGACCTTGTATGTACTTTATGATATAACTGGATTTGCTACTTGAAAAACATAGCATTGCTTTAATTTTTTTAATTACATTTGTGTGATGAAAGCTAAATTTCTAGCAACATTAATTACAGGATCTTTGAAGTAAATGTCCTTTTCTAAGTAGTAGCTTTGCAACATTATTTGTGCTGGAATATTCTTGCTTCCAAATATTACACATTTAAATTTCCCTAAACTGAATGGTAAACCTCTGTAAGCAGCCCATAATGCAGTTTCCTTTAAATATGCAAATTATTCAAATTGGTTTCAGTCGGTAACTGTAATACCTGTTTTACAGTAGTCTGTTTTTGCTGATCCAGGAAGATCTGAAAAGGCCATGTTAGAGCTCTGTCTTGGGGCTCACAGTGTTTGTGTTACACCTGTAGCTGTTGCTAATATATGTTCCGAACAACCACACAGTCTTATCTTCCTGTCAGCCAACTCCATTATCCAGTTAAGAATGTATGAATTTACTTTTAATCTTGGTAAGCTTTCATAACTTGACTGTGGGAATAGGTATCAAATTATCTTGCTAAATCTAGGTACACCACACAGACTGTTAAACCCTAATCATGAACAGTGGATACAACGTCGTAGAATTCTGTTGGGTATTTTTTTTTTTCTTTTTCAAACCCATACTGTGTAAGGTCTAAACCTATTTCTTCTGTTTCATGTAAGTGCAGTAGACCTTTTTCAAAGCACTTTTCCAATAAACTTATTGGTTTGTAGCTGCACACTTCCAAAGTATCACTATATGTATGTGTGTATGTATGTTTATATATACTGTATGTATGTAGTTCACAAAATCACTGACTCACTGCACTGATATTCACATCAATCAAAAATGGTTGACATTCAATAAATTCACCCTACACTCCATCCCCCCACATGGGGGGCATGGTCCTTATATCTCCTGCTAATTTACACACACACACACACACACATACATATACATATACATATATATATATATATATATATATATATATATATATATATATATATATATTGCGAGAGAGAGATCTACTTTATAAGATAGAGAACCTAAAATCGCAAATTTCATATTGCAGAGAACAATTTTGACTTCTTTTAATAGCGAAAGCTTAAAATGACGATGTTCAAAACTTAGAGAATAATGCAAGAAGTACTACTGAAGTAATTATAAATACAGTTATATATCTCTAAAGTTTTGTACTAAGTACCTAATCAAAATGGCAGGCATTTCGTACGACACTCCTGGCAGTATTGGCTGTGTTTATACAACAATAAAGTCACAAAAAGGAAAAGAAGTACTGGTCATTGGTGGATATATTTATCGTTTGGAAAGAACTATACAGTTTAAAAACTACTGGGCTTGTACGTATAAAGCTTTGGATAAAAAGTGTTTGTTAGGTACTAGAGCTACTGAGCTGTTAGTTTTGATCTCTGCTTTAGTTAGAGAACAAAACAAAATAGACTAACTACAAATAATCAAAAAATCCAAAATACTGCTCTCACTGGTAAATGCTCTTGTGGAAACAACCAGTAAATATATAATAAAAGACGTAGCACAAGAGCAAAAGCAAGGGTCAAATCTTATATTCAAAGCCAGATACTTTTATTAGTAAAACAATGGATAAGCGCTTTCGCTAAAAAATAGCTTCATCAGATCACAATGTTTGCTTAACATAGACATACTAAAGCACATGGTGAGTACAATTCAAATGAACCAATCATCATCACACATCAATTAGTTCACTTAACATTTAAAGCAGCAAATACAAAAGTATATCAGTGCATTCATTACTGCTACTAATCATATAAAAATATATATATAAAAAACTAATCTTTTTTCTTTTCTTTTCTTTTGTTAATTCATTTGAATTGTACTCACCATGTGCTTTAGTATTTAAACTGTCTATGTTAAGCAAACATTGTGATCTGATGAAGTTATTTTTTAGCGAAAGCGCTTATCCATTGTTTTACTAATAAAAGTATCTGGCTTTGAATATAAGATTTGACCCTTGCTTTTGCTCTTGTGCTACGTTTTTTATTATATAACTACAAATAATGTTTGCAGGATGTCCACCTTCCCCTAAAAAACAGAACCTATTACTTCGGCATTCTCAGTTTGAGACCGTTTTGCAGAACAAATCTAACTGTACATCCACTGAACTTTTGCAAGAAATTCCAAGGCTGTTGAAAATATGAATAGTGTGTTTATTGGAAGTTGATTTCAGAGAGATGTTCTTGACAGTGTGACGTGAATTTATGTGGTACATAAATGAAAAAGAGGTTAAGAAGACACTTGTTTTGATTAGAATACTGTACTGATGGAGGGAGGTAAATGAAAAGTCTGCGCATTTAATTTCTGTATTAACATCTGCATTTTAAACTTTCAGTGTTTATAAGAATTTGAAATCATCTCTGTAATGTGAAATTCTCGATTTTACGTTTTCAATCTTATAAAGTAGATCCATATATATATATATATATATATATATATATATATATATATATATAGATAGATATATATATATATATATATATATATATATATATACATATATATATATATATATATATATATATATATGTATGTGTGTGTGTATATATATATATATATATATATATATATATATATATATATATATATATATATATACACACATACACACATATATATGTGTGTGTATATGTATATATATATATATATATATATATATATATATATATATATATATATAAAATGTTTAATTATGACATTGTAAAACTGTGGGGAAAAGGTAAAATCTTGCTCTCCATTGTGTAATAATTCCCCAGACCAAATGTCAGCATCCTTGGATGAACCGGCAGTTTGATTAAAACAAGCTTCCATCCTAAATATTTATGGTACCAAACATACTGCAAAACGTGCTGTGTACTCGTGTTTGTGTGGGTGTGGCACATGTGAAATGTCAGTTAAGGTGGTGGGAATAGATCTTCCTTTAATATTTTTTTAAACAAACTACCAGGTGTGTAGTCAGGGCTAGAACTACCAGTTTTGATCTTAAAAGTTACATTTTTCAGAATGTTTATGGTTAAGAAATTATCATTATCCATTATATTGCTTAAGCTGAGTGCATTGTCAATGTTACATTCAGAGGTTATACTATTGAAATTATTTTGCCGGCTGAGTTGGTTTTGTAAGCAAAATGTTAATCTACTCTGAGACTTCCCCATTGTTTTGGATTTAGTTTTAGAATAAACTTCGTGTCTAATTCTGGAATGTTGAATTTTAGATATGCTATATTTACCTTAAGATTTCTTATATTGGTGAGTGCATATTAAAGAATCTTTTTTCCCATACAAATGTAAGATGTAAAGATCACTATTGCAGTATTCCTTACAGATGACTTCTCCACCAGGATACCTGTGCGTTCTTCCTGTCTACATACCTTGAGCTTCTTCATTGTGTATCATACATTTTCCCTTAACACAAGTAGATGTGGCAGTATAAGAGAGATGTTTGGATGCACCAACACTTGGAGCTTTCTTGACACTAGTCTGCATCCCATCTATTTTTCCATATCTGTGGGTTTCTGTTAAGATTTCAGGGAGATCAGTACCTCACTGGGGACTCTTCCACTTTTTGCATAACTTTTTGCATGAGTGCTTCTTATGTCCGTCAGGAGAAAAGGGAAGTGTGACTATGGGTGTCAGATACCATACAAAAACTCCCACTTGAGTATTTTATTTTTCATAGGGGTCAAACAGTGTAAAATCCTGTAGCATTTCTCAGGCTGTCATCCTCAAGACTGTTAGGATTAGGCTTAATTCACTAAGGATTTAGAAAGCAAGGGTTTTTAAGACTTGAAGACTTGTCTAGTGCAGCTGTGGCCGCCTTCTCTGTGCTGCCACCCCCCACCCCCACCCCCATTGAGAAATAAAAGATAGAGGTGCCAGACAATAACTTGACATTGTCCTGTCTCATTTGGTCTGACACTGACTCTGTTGAGGTGCCTTCTCAGCCCACAGGTCCTCATTCTGCACTTCTGGCACTGTAAATGTCCTATTTGGAGGCCATTATGTCTAAGGATACCTGCATGTGATATAAGACAGAAAATTTGGATAATGCAGCTGGGAAGGGAGAGTCTAGACTGATCTTATCTGAGGGTGAGGGAAGTATCCACTAACACTTAGCTTGAGAGGGCATCCATGGTTCTGTTGTGGAGGTTAGGTCTATGGCTTCTACTGCAAAGACCTCATATCTGAACACTCCTAGAAAACATTCTTAAAAAACTTGGCAGAATGTTCTACCCTTTCCAGTCAGAAAACTGAGGAGGACAACTGGTTCATATTTGCTCAAGGTCTCTCTAAAGCAATTCAGTCCTGTCAGTTTTCTTTGACTACTACTTCCCCTCTCGTACTGTTTTAAGGCAAAAAAGACTTCTCTCTTCTGAGGAGGAAGGATCGTTGAATTTTGACAAAGAATGGCTTGATTATGCCTCTTAAATTCCTTCACCCACTGGATTTGAATCTGAGGTAGATGACGCTTTATCCTCTGAGGAAATTTCCTTTGGGGATACTATTGCTATTGCTAAAATGAAAGGTTTCTGTAAATGGGAAGGTAAAGAGGCTCTGAATATGGATTCTTCTAAGCCTGTCTGGAAGCAATGGAAGAATGTTTATAAGTATGTTTACAAAAGTCCCACTGCTGACTCTGGTGACAGTTCTTTGGATTCCTGACAAAGGTTCTTTCCTCTAATCTTTTTCCTAATGTTAAGAACAGCAGAACACTTGACAGGTATGGCAAAATGGTGTTTATTTGTGCAGCTTGTGACCCTTTAGAGCTATAAACAACCAGACCCATATGAACTTGCTCCTTATATGTATTTTGGGTTATATGGGACAAATGTGGGCAAATCTTCCTAATTTTGATATGAAATCTGATGGACATATTTCTGCCTGTAAGGTAGCTTAAGTATACTGTCAAAAGTGTATATGAAACTGTGAATGTTGACTTTGTAGTGGGTGCCTCTGGTACTGCTATGAGAAGGCATGATTTTTTTAAGATTAAAGTCCGTCCCTGATGATATTAACTAGATTAAGATGTAAAGTATTACATGCCCTTCTAGACAAGGACTACTTATTTGGTAATGTTTCTTATGAAGTTTTCAAAAAGCAATGAGAAAGTGTAAAACTTGTGTAGGGAGTTCAGCAGCTTTCTATCTCCAGTTCCTAAGTTGCAAAGGAACTATTCCTTTAGTCCAGGATCTTTTTTTTTTTATTAACCTTACAAATCAAGTCTGGAAAAGATCAGTTTAATAGAAGATGGCTAGTGTACTTCAAACAAAACCTAATGGATTCCTGCAATCCAAAACTCAGATATGACTGTCCGTGCCAGTTACTGCCTCCTTCCCCTCCCAGCCCCGGACATCCAGAAGATTACTATAACCACAGACTCTTAGGTTCTAGATTTTCAAGAACATGGTCAGAAACTCAAATGGCCGTCCACCCCCCATTCCTTCAAGAACCCATCAGACCATAAAGAAACAGCTTCACCTTATTTCAGTTATTTCAGATTTACTACTTCAGGGAGTTGTAGAACCAGTGTCCACAGATCAGTGGGGGGAAAAGGATTTTACTCCATACTTTTTTCCTCTCTTCCATGGAAAGAGGGCAATATGGAGGCCCACTCTAGATATAGCCAGACAAAGCGCTTTTTTGCAGATTCCAAAATTCAGAATGTTAACACCTTTGGACTCTCCCCTCCTCTTTCCCCATGAGCCTTTTTGGTCACTGTAAGCCCAAAAGATGCTTATGTGCATATTTGTGTTCACAAGAACTATATTTCCTTTTTAAGAGTATTTGTTTTGGGATTACATTATCAGTTTACCTTTGGACTGTCTAGTGCTCTGAGTCTCTTTACCAAATGCCTTGCTGCAGTAATAGCTTACTGAAGACTTAAGTGCATACACATTTTTCCTTGTCTGAACAATTGCGTGATATCCACCTCAACAAATCAGGACGCTTTAACAGCATTAGGGTTCATAGTGAATCTTTTCCACCACCTGAGTTTCACCCTGTACTTTAAAGTCATCTCTGCTTCTGACTCAATAGCTGTTTTTTTTTCTGTGACGTCTTTAGGCGCTTACCTGATGACTGCCTTTCTTTTCTCCAGAAAAGATGTAGTCATATCATCAATATTTTCCCAAGTCTTTCTCTATAGAAAATGTCCACTTTAAGAGACTTTCTAAGAGCTCTTGCTTTCATGACAACTTCTGTCCTAATGATTCCCCATGCCAAACTTCACATGAGAAGCGTCTGTGGTTCCTCATGTCTCCTTGGGTTAAACACCCTTACCTTCTGTCTCACCAAGTTCTGGTTTTCAACTTTGTAAAGAACGAACTTGTGTGTGATGGGCCATTTGGGATCTTTCCAGTGTAGGAGTCCTCTTCTCTTCTTTCCTCAGTCCATCTCAAACAGTGGCCACAGATGCTTCAGACTGCTTGAGGTGCTGTTTCTCAGGGTGTCAAGATACACGGAATTTGGGAGCCTGAACACGGGTACATCAGCATGAAAGTGGTGATGTCTCTTACCAGTACCCTAAAAATTCTGATTCTGCTATATAGTCTCCAAGTGACAGACAACACTAATGTGGCACACAAAGTGGAACAAGGTCTTGTCTTTTCTGCAAAATGACTGCTTGGAACTTGGTAATTCATTACAACTTATTCCTTTAGGCAACATACATTCAGAGCAAAATACAGTGGCAGACTCCCTGAGCAGAAGCGGGACAGACCTTCATGAGTGGATTCTACACTGGGAGGTCTTCCTGCAAATAGTGCATCAGTGATAAAGCCTTCAAGTAAATCTTTTTCCTGTGAAACTCAACAGCCATCTAAGATAGTCCTACTCCAGGATGGGTCTGTTTCATAAAATCAAAAGATGATGGACTCTGAGAAGATTGAATTTCGGGTCATCAAGCTGGCTTCTCCTCCTGAAGCCAGTATTTTTTGGGTTGGGTGTTTGCCCTGTATCCAATGTGAAGTAATCTTAGAGTTGATACTTTATTATTTATTTCACATTTGTTAACCGGGTTAGTCCAACTGAGTTTGCAAACAGACCCATTTTCAGTGGAGACCTAAAGGAAAAAGCCCCAGCAAAGATAAACATCCAGGACAAAAACTATTAAAAATAACAATGCAAATACGAAATGAATTATAAAGAGGAAAAATAAAAGAAAAATTATGAACATTAAGGGTTGCACTGATAGCGGTGGGCTAAATTTGCTACATACGAGTAAAAACAAAAGGATAATTGTTCAAAAGAAGGAAAATATACAGACATTGATAGGAAGTGAGGGGAAAAAGATAAATAGTGTGGAGAATAAGAGGGGGGTGGAAAGGAGGAGGCTATCGTAGGGCTATAGTAGAAGAGCTGAGGATTTAGGTGGTTAGTTTAAGCAAAAGTTACTAACAGAGAAAGAAAAGTTAGGAGATGTAAATAGGTTGTACATAGGACAGACTAAGACTATGTATGGTCAAGGCAACGGCATAATCTCAAGTTTAGTAGGTGGGATTTAAGCTCCATTTTAAAACAGGGAAAGGAAAGGTTGGATCTAAAATGGAGAGGGAGTTTGTTCCAGTTTAGTGAGACTGTGTGTTTGTAGTTTGCCAATATTCCTTTTGGGTTTATAAACTGAGAGAAGATATATATATAATAGGCAGTGGATGTGGGGTGGCAGGAGGGGTTTCCCCTGCAAAAACACTGATGTTCTTTGTGTTTCACTGTTGCAGTCATCACCTGTGGTTTATCCCTGCTTTGGTAGCCCTCGGCCAGCCTGAATACCAGAGTCACTGCTTTTCTGCTTTGGCTGCTTTCGCTTGCTGACTGACGTCAGGTAGTCAGTTCTATAAAGGAAGGCAGCCAATGCCATTACATCAGTCTTTCTTGTCGTGGACCCTGTAGCAGAAGCAGTTCCCAAGTGTGCTGGTCAGTTACTACCAGAGTTTGAATTACAGCTGAAAATGTCTAAAGCTAAGTACCCCGTTGGGGGATCCTTTTTTCTTGCACTAACCGATGTCCAAAAAAGTTAACAATTGTTTCGCCTGTGGAAAGCAAATCCCACAGCGAGTCTTCCATTCATACTGCATCGCTTGTTTAGGCCCAGACCACGACATCTGCCGTTGCCGGGTCTGTGCCCTCTTTAACGCGAGAATCATTCATCATAGAGCTCTTATTGTAGCCAGGTATTTTTGTCTTCAGTCTTCGGATTCTGAAATGGTGTCCATCAGCCAACAATCCATAGACATTCTGAAAAAACTTAAGGATAAAGACAAGACCACACAAGGCTAAGCCTTCCAGCGACTCTACCACTAAGCATATCATCAGTTCTCTGGAATTCAGTGAGGCACTTTCGCAGCCCCTGATGCCCAATTCGATACCTTCGCACGCCTTTACTGAGACCCTTTCGGAGTCCGGTATGCTGCAGAAATCTTCTTCATCTTCCGAGCCTTTGGTTGTCTCTGCCTTGGTTGGGTCCGGAGCCACGACACAGGCAGCAGCTTCCGAGGAGGTTTTTCGCACTACCGAATCTAGACAAAAACTGATGTCTTTTCATCCAACTACCATTTCTGTCAGACCGATGGATACTCTTAGGCCTAGAAACAAGGTCACTCCTAGGAAAACTACCTCTAGCCACCATTTTACTCCTGCTCCACCACCCCAAGTTCAAACGCTTAAACTAGCGGAGGATCTTATCACGCTTATTAGGGGAAGTCAGGCCACAACTTCTAAAAGGAAAAGAGACCTGTCTCCTGAAATACTGACAGAACAGGATTCTGAGGAGTCTGATTATTCAGATTTTAAAGAGGAACAACAACCTCTGACTGCTTATGAGAATTCCGATACAGAGGAATCCATTCCTTCTGCCTCTCACCAGAAGATCTTTCCTTTGGGGAAACCCTTCACACCCTCAGGGAACATTTCTACTGGGAATCCCAGGCCTTCCCTCAGTCTCAGAAAAGACTAAGTTTCTAGACCTGCCCCACCACAGACCCTTGGCCATCCCTCCAATCTTAGTGTGGTGGATGATGTCTTCCATGAATCCAGCTTGGTTCTTACGCCCTCCCACCTGCTCCCAGAAAACCTGACCGGTATTACAGAGTACCGGATTCTCACAAATACCTGCACAGAAGTCCTGCTGCAGACCCAGATGTCATTACAGGGACCAAAAGGAGCTAAGGCTAGTTTTGCAAAGAATCCTATTCCTTCTGACAAGAATTCCAGAACTCTGGACAGATGGGTTAAAGTGTACACCTCTGCAACCTTGGCTATCAGCGCACTCAACTGTCAGTTCCACATGTTAAAATATCAACAACACACTTTGGAATTATTAAAACAAAAGATTTCAGCCTTTCCTGGCTGTGCCAATTCGAAAGAGTTAGCAGATTTACTGCACTCAACTTGTCTAGTGGCCAAACGCTCATTACACTGTGGATATGATGCCGTAGAAGCCTCAAGCAGGGCAGCAGTGTCAGGATCTATTATTAGGAGACATGCATGGTTGAAAGAACAACCTCTCCCCCGATCATGTCAAATCTACATTACTTGATGTGCACTTGGATAAGGACTGCTTGTTTGGAGTAAAAGCAGTAGAGGTGCTTAAAAAGATGGAATACAAAGCAAAATCTATGCAAACAGTAAAAAGAATAGCTGTGTAAAATCTTACCATAACCATAGATGTCCTTCTCTTCCATGTTGCAATATTCTAGTTGTGGGATTTCCTGCCCTCTTATACAAAAGCTTCAGCTTGGCAGTTTCAGCGTGCATGGGGATGTCAGACGCAAGGTCATAAACCAGAGGCCTTTAAATGTGATGTCTGCATGCACAATCCTCAGAACTTGAAGCCAGCAGGTAGAGAAGAAGGCCCAGCAGGAGGAATGCCAGTGGATGTCCTTTGTGTTTCACTGTTGCAGTCATCATATTTGGATTATCCCTGCCAGGGTAGCCCTTGGCAGGCCCGAATACCAGAGGCTTAGTATTTCTGCATCGGTTGCTGTCCCTTCAGGACTGACATCAGGTCGTCATTAGTATAAAATAAGGCAACCGATGCAATTTCTTGCCGAGGAGCCCGAAGCAGAAGCAGTTTGCCTGAGTGCCGGTTGGCCGCTACCTGAATTTCGTCTTCTGAATTGAAGCTGATGTCTTCTAAAGTCAAGTACTCCATTGGGGATCCTTTTTTCTTGCTCTAACCAATGTCCGAAGAAGTTAACCATTGTCTGGCCTGTGAATAGTGAATACCACAGTGAGACTTTCATTCTTGCTGCGTCACTTGCTTAGGCCCAGACCACAATGTCCCTTGCTGTCACTTTTGTGCTTTGTTCAGCGCCAGAACTATACATTGTCGGGCCCTTATTGTAGCTAGATATTTTTGCTCACGGTCCTCGAATTCCGATATGGCTTCAGTAAGCCATCCGACAGTAGATCTTCCGAAAAAACATAAGGATAATAGTAGTCAGATGTTCATCGTGCATACAGCTGCAGTCATAACAGATGGGTTCTCCTGCCGTCAGGCAGGTCCTCGGTCGGCCGAATTCCAAAGTCTAGGTCCGGCGTCGGTTGTCGTCGCTTCTTCCCTGACGTCAGTGCGAAAGGGGTATAAAAGAACCAGCCAACGCCATTTTCTTCAGTCTTTCTTGCCGCGCAGTGCCAGAAGCAGAAGCAGTTTGCAAGTGCCGGTCGGCCAGCTCCTGAGATTACGAAAAATTTGGAACCGAAGTCTTCTTAAAAGCTAAGTACCCGTTAGAAACTTTTCTTGCCTCAGACCGATGTCAGACAAAGTTAATAATTGTATTTCTTGTGGGAGGCAAATACCGCATAAGGATTTCCATTCCCTCTGTATACCTTGTTTAGGCCCAGACCACGACGTCTCGGTCTGTCGCTTTTGTGCTACATTCAACAAACGCACTATTAAGCGTCGGGCAGAGTTCGCCCAGCATTATTTTGGGAAAGCATTTAACTATACTATGTCGTCGGATACTCCGACCCCGATTTTGTCTAAAAAAACGCAGAGACAAGGACCGACACTCGAGGTCCCCAGCCTCTACCGACACCACGCCTAAGCCGACTACACTTGGTCCGGTTCTCAGCGAGGCGCCTATGCAGCCCCTGATTACCGGCGACGCATCTTTGGCGGTGTCTCCTGTACCCGAGGTCGCAGGCTCCTCGGCCCACACCCTGACTACAGATACCGAAACCACGCTTGGCGTTGAAACACACAATGTGGACAGGTCCACCTCCACTCAAGGTGTCTTCAGACCTTCCTCTTCTTTCTCCATCAAGGCTTTCACCAAGTCCAAAGCTACCATGCACCCTAAGAGACCAGCTACACAGGGCCCATCTCCATGCCTAAGAAACAGATGCTTAAAATGGCTGAGGATTTAATTACTCTAATCAGAGGTTCTCAGCCACCTCCGGACAAAAGACCCAGAGTGGAGGAAGATTCTCCCTCCTCTGATCAGGGCTCCATTATTTCTGAGCACTCTGATTATCAGGAACAGTCTTACTCCCCTTTTGAAGACTCTGATGCAGAGGAATCTATCCCTTCTGTATCCCCCCCTGAGGATTACTCATTTGGTGAAACTCTGCATACCTTAAGGGAACACTTCCACTGGGAGGGCCAGGATTATTCAGATTCCAAGAAAAGGCTCAGGGAATTTCTTTTGTTACCCCAGCACAGGCCTCTGGCTATACCTCCTGTCCTGGACATCCTAGATGACGTTTACTCGGAGGCCTGCCTTAACCCGGATTCTCTTCCTCCAGCTCCAGTTAAGCCTGACAGGTACTACAGGGTTCCTGACTCTCACCAATTTCTATACAAAAGCCATGCGGCTGACCTAGAAACCATCTCACAGGGGCCCAAGGGAGTTAAGGCCTCCATTGCCAAAAACCCATTGCCTTCCGAGAGAGATTCCAGATCCTTAGAAAGGTGGGGGAAAAAGATACATACCTCGGCTACCTTATTCATGAGGGCCTTAAACTGTCAGTTTCATATGCTAAAATACCAACAGTTTCTGTTATCTCAATTGAAAAGTAAAATGTCACAACGTGAACAACCAGACATGAAGGAGTTGCAGGATTTGATTCATAGTGCAGAACAAGTGGGTAAACATACTTTACAATGTGGTTTTGATGCTCTAGAGGCCTCATGTAGAGCTGCTGTTACAGGCTCAGTCATACGTAGGCATGCCTGGCTCAAGGAACAAGCCTTGTCTGATCATGTCAAAGCTAAATTACTAGACGCCCCTCTTCAAAAGGATGTACTATTTGGGGCAAATGCTGAGGAAATATTACGGAAAATGGAGGAAAAGGCTAAATCAATGCAAACTGTGAAAGAATTTCTGTAGGTCCAACCCCCACGTTTTAGTAGAAATTGGCCTTCCAAAAACTGGTCCTTTCCTGCCACAGACAGACCCCAAAGAGGCAGATACAGGCGCCAGAGGGGCAGAGGACAAACACAAGGCTCATACAGAGGCAGACAATGGCAAGCTCCTACACAAAGAGGTGGTGAGGACAACTCGCAATCTTTCAGAGAGCAAACCCAATGACTTTCCCCTTTGCATGCCAACCAGGTCTCAAATGGCAGCCCCTTTAGGAGGAAAGCTGGCATTATTTTCAAAAAAATGGCATATTGTCACAAAGGACAAATGGATCCTGGACATTATAAAGAGAGGCTACAAATTCCATTTTCACACCCATCCAAAAATGAGAGGCATGCCAAGCCTGCCACACAATCAAAGGGCAGAGGCACAAAGGCAAATTACAGATCTCATAAACATGAAAGCTATTCAAGAGGTACCTACGCACGAACAAGTTCAAGGTTTTTATTCCAGGCTGTTTATGGTGCCAAGGAAGGGAAAAGATTTGAGACCTATTTTGGATCTATCCATCCTAAACACATTTCTACTCGTACCAAAATTCAAGATGCTCACTCTACAGCAACTTCTTCCCATGCTGGGCAAGGAGTCTTGGCTGGTAACATTGGACCTCAAGGAGGTATACCTGCATGTCCCAATCAGACAAAATTGCATTCAGGGCAAATGGACCCAAAAAGAAAAGCACCTTCACATCAATCAAAAAGAAATGCTAGCAGTGATAAATGCTATTATAGCTTTCAAGGACCTTCTATAACCAGGTCAGCTATTGATAAGAACAAACAACGCCACAGTTATGTGGTACATAAACAAGCAGGGAGGAACACATTCTTATCCCCTATGCAGACTGGCCATGTCACTTTGGAACATGGCCATGGACTTACAAATGGAACTACAAGCACAGTACTTGCCAGGCAAGGAAAACACGCTGGCAGACAACCTAAGCAGGAATATGACAGATCCACACGAATGGAAGTTGCATCCGAAAGTTTTTGCAGAAATAATCCAAGAATGGGGAAGGCCAGACATAGATCTCTTTGCCTCTCACAAAAATCATCAATTGACAAAATTCTGCTCAAGGATCTTCCATCCAAAGGCCTGGAGAGTGGACGCTCTCTCTTTCATTTGGACATCAATGACAGTTTATGCCTTCCCACCTCTTCCTCTGCTGCCCAAAGTCCTATTGAAGACCAGAGCAGACAGACCAAAGATGATCCTCATCGCTCCGGACTGGCCAAGGCAACACTGGTACCCACTCCTGAGGAGCCTGACGCATTCCCCACCATGGACCCTGCCTCTAATGCCTCTTCTTCTAACTCAGCACAGCTTCAAAACTCTTCACAGTCAGCTGAAAACACTCAATCTAGCCGCTTGGAAGATTCCTTAGCATCGCAGCAGGCCCTGCTCTCCAAGGAGGTGCAGGATGTCATTTTGGAGGCCAGAAGGCCATCAACTAGAAAAGCTTACTCTGCAAAATGGAACGTTTTTGTGTTTGGAATGAGAAAAAGGGCCAGTGCCCTGGAAAACTGAATTTACCTCAAATACTACAATATTTGGCTGAACTGCTAAGCAGTGGACTTTCGTTCTCCTCCATCAAAATCCATGCCTCAGCCATCTCTGCAGAATGCAACACTGATCCACCTTTATTCTCTCACCCTCTATTAAGACAGTTCCTCAGAGGGGCTAAGAATTTAAGACCTCCAAGAAAACAACCAATACCTGCTTGGGATCTTAATTTCATTCTGAAAAAACTGACTTTGCCTCCTTTTGAGCCAGCTGCCTCATCAAATTTACAATATTTGTCCTGGAAAACAGCTTCCCTTCTGGCTATCACTTCAGCTCATAGAGTTTCATAACTACAGGCTGTTATTGCTGTCCAACCTTTTATCATCTTCCATCAGGACAGAGTTTCATTACATACCAACCAGTCCTTTATGCCTAAAGTGGTATCCAGGGTAGCTTTAAATCAGGCCATACATTTACCTACTTTTTATCCTAATCCTCAAAACAAAGGGGAGAGATTACTGCATTCCTTGGACATCCACAGACAACTGCGTTATTATCTGGACAGAACAAAACCTTTCAGAAAATCAGAACAGCTTTTTGTGGCCTATGCGGTAGGAGCTCAAGGAAAGTCAATATCCAAACACACAATCTCAAAATGGATAGCCCACTGCATACGCTTTTGCTATTCCTTTCATGGCAAAACTGTACCTACAGGCATTAGAACTCATTCTACCAGGGCCACAGCCACCTCTGCAGCCTTCCTCAGAGGAGTTCCTACCAAGGACATTTTAGAAGCAGCCACTTGGAGTTCTGTACATATCTTCTCCAAGCACTACAACCTACCATTATACTCCAAATCTAGAGCAGGCTTTACCACTGCAGTCTTGCAGGGCATTTTGGCTCCTCCTAGCTCCACCTAGTGCCTACCACCCCTTTCTTAGCTTTGGGATTCTACCCATCTGTTATGACTCCAGCTGTATGCACGATGAACATAGTACAGTTTTGTACCTACCATAAATGTAGATGTTTGAGTGCTAATACAGCTGCAGTCCAGGTTTCCCTCCCTCCTTCCCCTCTAGGGGTCTTCTTTTATGGTGTATTTGCTTGCAGCTACTGGTCTTTGATTATATCGCATTGCATTATTACATGTTTTTATGTATTGCCTTCCTTCTGGGGGCACCTGACATTTGGGGCAAGAAAAACTGAAGAAAATGGCGTCGGCTGGTTCTTTTATACCCCTGTCGCACTGACGTCAGGGAAGAAGCGACGACAACCGACGCCGGACCTAGACTTTGGAATTTGGCCGACCGAGGACCCGCCTGACGGCAGGAGAACCCATCTGTTATGACTGCAGCTGTATTAGCACTCTAACATCTACATTTATGGTAGGTACAAAACTGTACTTTCTCCGGTCCTAAGTGAGGTGCTTTCGCAGCTCCTGATTCCCGCTTCTGTGGATTTGCAGGCCGCTACAGAGACCCTTTCGGAGTCTGGTATGCCGCAAACCTCTTCAACTAAGGATCCTGCGGTTGTCTCTACCTTGGATGGGTCCGGAGCTGCTGAGCAGGCACCAGCTTCCGAGGAAGTACTTCGCAATACAGATTCTCGACACAAACGGACGATTTCTTTCACGTCTACTGTTTTTTCAAAAACTATTGAGTTTCTAAGGCCCATGGTACGAACCACGTCCAAGAAAGTGACCCAATCTCAGGCACCTGCTTCCTTGCCTTAGTCTCAAATGCTTAAAATGGCGGAAGACCTTATAATGCTGATCAGGGGAAGCCAAGCTACTCCTTCCAAATGAAAAAGACATCTGTCCCCAGTAGTTTTATCTGAATGGGAGTCTGACGACTCTGATGCATCTGAGTATGAAAATATGCAACCCGTCTTTGCTTATGAGGATTCTGATGCAGAGGAATCCATTCCTTCAGCCTCTCCACCCGAGTATTTTCTTTTGGGGTAACTGTTCATACTTTAAGGGAGCATTTCTAATGGGAATGTCAGGACTACCCTCAGTCTAAAAAGAGACTTGGGGAATTCTTAGATCTTCCCCAGCACAGACCATTGGCCATTCCTCCTGTCCTGGATGTTGTGTATGAGGTTTTCATGGAATCTAGTTTGACCCCTGACACACTCCCTCCTGCTCCCAGGAAACCTGACATGTATTAGAGTCCCTGAATTGCACAAATTTCTTTTCAAAAATCCTACTGCTGACCCTGAGGTTATTTCTCAAGGGCCTAAAGGAATTTAAAGCAACTTCTGCTAAGAATCCCATCCCCTCAGATAGGGATTCCCGAGCACTAGACAGATGGGGTAAAAAAGTATACACCTCTGCTACTCTTGCTGTCAGAGCACTAAGTTGTCAGTTCCATATGCTAAAATTTTAGCAGCATACCATGGAACTCCTCAAACAAAAAATATCATCCTTTCCTGCTTGTGCAGAAAATAGTTACAAGAGTTCATGCATTCTGCAAGTCAAGTAACCAAGCACACCTTACCCTGTGGTTTTGACACCCTAGAAGCTTCTTGCAGGACAGCAGTCACTGGTTCAGTCCTTAGAAGGCATGCTTGGCTTAAGGAACAGCCCTTGCCAGACCATGTCAAATCTAAATTATTGGATGCACCCTTGCACAAAGACAACTTATTTGGCACCACGGCAGAGGTGGTCTTAAAAAAGATGGAAGAAAAAGCTAAATCTGTGCAGACAGTTAAGGATTTCCTACAGGTCCAGCCACCCAGGTTCAGTAGGCATTGCCCCTCCAAGCAATGGTCCTTTCCTGCCCCCTCCAAGTCATTTCAGCCCAGTCCCTTGGGAAGCAGACCCCTCAGACAACAGCCACAGGGAATGCAGGGATCAAAGCAATGAAGTTCCTCCACTTCAAAACCAGGGATTGCAAAGCCCACCCCCTCATGGTAAGAGCTCACAATGACTTTCCACTTCCATCACCCTCCATTTGCCCACCTGCACTTGCCCCTAGGAGGAAAACTCTCCTCCCATGCAAGCACCTGGGCCACCATTACCAGTGACCATTGGGTCCTCAACATAGTGCCCCAAGGATGCAAATTTTCTTTCCACACACTCCCAACCCCAAAAGGGTTCCCAGATCTTCCTCCAAACCAGTGGGCAGAGGCCAAAAAGCAAGTCCTTTCCCTGCTCTGTATGAGGGCAATAGAGCACGTTCCTGCAGAACTGATAGGCCAAAGTTTCTACTCCAGCATCTCCCTGGTACCCAGAAAAGAGGGTACCTGGCGCTCCATCCTCGATCTGTCCATTCTAAGCACCTTCCTGGTGATACCAAAATTCAAAATGCTTACCCTCCAGCAACTACTACCTATGCTGTCCAAGAATGCTTGGCTAGCCACCTTAGACCTAAAAGAGGCCTACCTCCACATCCCAGTCAGGGAATCATGCAGGAAATATCTACGTTTCAGAGCAGGATCTCTGCACTTTCAGTTCTCTGTTCTTCCCTTTGGCTTACCTACTGCTCCCAGAGTTTTCACAAAATGTCTGGCTCCCACCATTTCTTTTTTGCAGACAAAGAAATATGCAAATTTACCCATACTTCGACTGCCTAATTCAGGCAGACAGGAAAAGCTGCTCAAGCACCTGGTCTTTGTAAAGTCCCTACTGACCTCCCTAGGGTACACTATCAACAAAAAGAAATCCAAACTAGTACCCACCCAAAGGATTACATTCCTGTGAGCAAGCCTGGACACAGCATCCCAGATGGCATTCCTTACACCAGAAAAGCAAACTTACTTGACAGCCTATTTCTCTCAACTAGCCACCAGACCCCAGTTATCCGCAAGGAAAATCCTGCAAGCTCTGGGGTTCATGGCATCTTGTATTCTACTCATTCCATATGCCAGACTGCATATGAGTAAATTTCAGTGGTACCTAAAAAGCCTTTGGTGTCAACACTCGCGACCTGGAAACTTGTATACCAATGATACCTTGCCTAAGGAAAGATTTTCTTTGGTGGGCAGCAGCATGCTACCACAACAAGGGACTACCTTTCTCACCACCCCATGCCGCCCAGACCCTCACAACAGATGCATCAGACTATGCCTGGGGTGCACACTTGGACGGCAGGTGCATACAGGGCCAATGGAACCCACAGCAAATACATCTGCACATCAACCAAAAAGAGATGTTAGCTGTCCAGCATGCATTGACAGCTTTCAGGCCCCTTCTCTCCCCAGGGGCTCTCCTGATCAAACAGACAGCACCACTGTGGTGTGGTATATCAGCAAGCAGGGAGGGACTCACTTCTACCCTCTATGCCGGCTCGCCATGACCCTTTGGCACACAGCCTCAGCCATGCAGTTACACCTGTTAGCACAATTCCTGCAGGCTGTCTAAGCTCTCTGGCAGACATCTTAAGCAGAAATCTTCTGTACCCACATGACTGGCAGCTAGACCAAAGAACCTTCACCCTAATAACTCAGAAATGGGGCACGCTGAAAGTCGACATCTTTGCTTCCCACTTCAACCATCAGCTCAGCAAGATGTTCGTGTTTCACTGTTGCAGTCATTGCATTTGGGTTATCTGCTTGCAGGTTTCCCTCAGTCAGCCTGATTAAAAAAGTCTTGGGACCTGTGTCGGTTGCTGTCCCTTCTTCCATGACGTTAGGTCGTCAGGGGTGTAAAACATGCAGCCGATGCTGTTACATCAGTCTTTCTTGCTGTGCGGTGCCCAAAGCAGAAGCAGTTCGCAAGAGCCAGTCGGCCAACTCCTGAAATTTTCATTTTTGAGTTTAAGAACCGAAGTCTTCAGCTAAAACTAAGTACCCCGCTGGGGAAACTTTTTCTTGCTCCTTACCGATGTCAGTAAAAGTTAGTAATTGCATTACTTGTGGAAAGCAAATACCTCATAAAGATTTTCATTCATACTGTATTCCTTGCTTGGGCCTTGACCACGAAGTACCTTGCTGTCGGTTTTGTGCTTTATTTGATCAGCGCACTATCCATTGTCTGTATATTTTCGCCTCTAAATATTTTGGTTCTTGGTTTAATTATCCAGAAATGTCTGTTAGCCATCCGACTACCGGGATTCTGAAAAAAACGCAAAGATAAAGACAAAGATGAAGACAGAGACAGGCCACCGAGGTCCAAAACTGTCGACGCTTCAAAGCCAGTCGCCATTCACCGGTACTCAGTGAGGTGCTTTTGCAGCCCCTGATACCCGCTACTTCTGATTCGTAGGCCTCTACTGAGACCCATTTGTATGCCGCGAGATGCTTCAACTATGGAACCCGCAGATGTCTCTACCTTGGATGGGTCCGGAGCCACTGTGCAGGCACCGGCTTCTGAGGGTGTATTCAGGCCTACGGACTTGTATATTAAATCAACGCCTCTTTCATTACTTAGGTCTAAATCTCGTTCCATGTCTAAAAAACTGATGCCCAGGTCACATGCTCAGGCCTCTATGCCTAAATAACAAATGATAAGAATGGCTGAAGATCTAATAACTCTAATCAGGGGTAGCCAACTCCCCTTCTAAGAGGCCTAGGACTGAGGTTGATTATGAATCTACTGATCAATATTCTGTTTTTTCTGACTCTTCTGATGATCTGGATTTGCCCTTGCCTACTTATGAGGATTCTGATGCAGAGGACTGTCTTCCCTCTGTTTCCCCTCCTGAGGATTTTTCTTTTGGGGAAACCTTACATACTCTAAGGGAGCATTTCCACTGGGAAAGCCAGGATTTCTCTGATTCAACAAAGAGGCTTAGGGATTTCCTTCTCCTACCTCGGCATAGGCCTTTAGCTATTCCTCCTGTACTAGACATTGTTGATGCTTCTTTGGAATCTAGTTAGGCTCCTGATTCCCTGCCTCCTGCTCCCAGAAAACCTGACAGATACTACAGGGTCCCTGAGTCCCACACGTTCCTTTTCAAAAATCCTATTGTGGATCCAGAGACTATTTCACAGGGGCCCAAGGGCATTAAGGCTTCTTCTGCTAAAAATCCTACCCCTTCTGATACAGACTCCAGTGAGTGGATAGATGGGGTAAGAAGGTTTACACTTCTGCAACCTTGGCCATTAGGGCTTTAAACTGCCAGTTTCATATGTTAAAGTATCAGCGACATGTTATTGGACTGCTTAAACAGAAAATTATGTTGATTCATGACTGTGTGGAAGAGAGTTACAGGATTTAATGCATTCTGCTGAACAAGTTGGAAAACATACTTTGCAATGTAGTTTTGATTCATTAGCAGCCTCTTGCAGGGCTGCTGTTACTGGGTCTGTGCTCAGAAGGCATGCTTGGCTTAAGGAGCAATCTTTGCCTGATCATGTTAAGGCTAAATTGTTGAATGCTCCTTTAAATCAGGACCGCCTGTTTGGCAGCAAGGCTGAGAAAGTTCTTAAAAAGATGTAAGTTAAAGCTAAATCTATGCAAACTGTTAAAGATTTTTTACAAGTTCAGCCTCCTAGATTTAGTAGGCACTGTCAAGAATTGGTCCTTTCCAGCCCCTTCCAGGTCTTCTCAAGCCAAACCCAGACACAGCAAAACCCCCAGGTTTCAGTCCCAGGGGACTCTCAGAACTAAGCAGTAGGGGGCTTCCACTTCCAAGTCTGGGAATAAGACTCCCCCCTATGGTAAACTGTCTCAATGACTTCCTTTTAAAATTTCCAAGCACTTATCAACTGACTGCCCCTTTGGGGGGAAAGATTGCTCTTCATGCAAAGAATTGGGAACTCATTACCCAGGACAAATGGGTTTTAAATATAGTGTCCCTGGGATACAGATTTCACTTCCACACATTGCCAACACCAAGTGGGGGGCCGGACCTACCCCCAATTCAGTGGGCAGAGGATCAAAAACAAGTACTTTCTCTCTTAAGCATGGGGGCTATTCAGCTGGTACCAGAAGAGGAAAAGGGACAAGGTTTCTACTCGAGACTTTTCCAGGTACCCAGAAAAGATGATTCATGGCTTCCTATCCTGGACCTGTCTACTCTAAACACAGTTTTGGAGATTCCAAAATTCAAGATGCTGGCTCTTCACCAATTACTTCCTATGCTAGGCAAAGATGCCTGGTTGGCAACACTAGATTTAAAAGAAAGCATACCTGCACATCCCAGTCAGGGGAGTCTTGCTGAAGATACCTACGCTTCAAAGCAGGCTACACACACTATCAGTTCTCTGCACTGCCCTTTGGCTTATCTACTGCGCCCAGGGTATTCACAAAGTGCCTAGCTCCAGTTATTGCATTTTGCAGGCAAAGAAATATTCAAAAATACCCATACCTGGACGATTGTCTAATTCAGGCAGAAAGCCAGGACATACTTTTGAATCATCTGGCCTTTGTAAAAAGGGTTCTAACTTGTCTGTGGTATACCATAAATGAAAAGAAATCACACCTTGTACCCTGTCAACAAATTATATTCCTGGGAGCAAGCTTGAATACAACTTCCCAGATGGCTTACCTCACGCCAGAAAAGCAAATTCATTTGGCAATCTACTTCAAACAAGTGGCCACAAAAACCCTGCTCTCTGCAAGAGAAATACTGCAAGCCTTGGGGTTCATGGCCTCCTGCATTCTTCTAATTCCAGATGCAAGACTGCATATGTGGAAACTACAGTGGTATCTAAAAAGCCTATGGTGTCAACATTCTCAAGACCTACAAACAATGATTCCTATCATACCTTGCCTACGCCTAGAGTTCCTTTGGTGGGAAGAGGCCTGCCACCAAAAACAAGGGACTGCCTTTCACACCACCCCCTGCCGCCTTATCTCTAACAGATGCATCAGACTATGCATGGGGGGGGGGGGGGCGGGGGGCTCACCTGGCAGGGAAGTGCATTCAGGGCAAATGGAACTCAATTCAGATGCACCTGCATATCAATCAAAAAGAAATGTTAGCTGTACAGAATGCTCTGACAGCCTTCAAGGACTACATTCTTTCAGGACAACTAATGGTGAAGACAGACAACACCACTGTTATGTGGTACATAAACAAGCAGGGGGCTACATATTCTTACCCCCTCTGCAGACTAGCCATGGCATTGTGGAACACAGCCTTGTGCTACCAAGTGCACCTACAAGCTCAATTGCTGCCAGGAAAATTAAATACACTGGCAGACGGACTAAGCAGAAACTTCATGGACCCACACAAGTGGAAACTGGAACCAAGAATTTTCAACATGTTGACAAGCAAATGGGGGAGCCCAGGTATAGACCTGTTTGCCTCTCCCCAGAACTACCAGTTGGACAAATTTTGCACAAGGACTCCCCACAAACAAGCCTGGAAAGTAGATGCTCTGTCCTTCATCTGGAAAAACCTATCAGTCTATGCCTTCCCCCCTCTGCCTCTGCTCTCCAAAGTACTACTAAAAATCAAACAGGACAAACCAAGGATGATTTTGATTGCTCCAGACTGGCCGTGCTATCACTGGTATCCCCTCCTGCACAGTGTGTCATGGTGATCTCCATGGCACCTGCCTCAGACTCCTCCTCTGCTGTCTCAGCAGGAGAACCAGATTCTGCACCCTCAGCTTCTAACACTGAACCTTGCAGCCTGGCTAATTACTTGGTCTCTCCTTTACCATCCCTCAGCAAACCTGGGATGGATATCATTTTAGAGGCAAGGAGGCCTAGTATTAGAAAATCTTATGCTGAAAAATGGAAAAAAATTCTGTGCCTGGAACCAATCTCAAAGGATGAGCACAGCAGCTCCCAATTTGCCTCAGATTTTACAATAGTTAACTGAGATGCTTCACAAGGGCCTGTCTTTTTCCTCCATTAAAATCCACACCTCAGCCATTTCAGCTCATTATAACACAGAACCTCCTCTCTTCTCTCATCCACTGCTCAAGTAGTTCCTCAGAGGGGGCCAGAAAATTTGAGACCACTTAAGAGAGCTCCAACTCACTACCGCAGACTTAAAATTTCTTTCTTGGAAAACCGCTTTCCTTTTGGCAATCACTTCAGCTAGAAGGGTATCTGAATTTCAGGCCATTATGGCAGTGGAGCCTTTCATCATCTTTCATGCAGACAGGGTGTCCCTCAGAACCAATCCATCCTTCATGGTCAAGGTGTTGTCCAGTGTGGCTCTTAATCAGTTCTTTAATTTGCCAACCTTCTTTCCCAATCCACAGAATAAAGGGGAACGGATACTGCATTGCTTAGATGTGCACAGGCAACTTGGATTCTACTTGGACAGGACTAAACCTCAGAGGAAATCTGAACAACTGTTGGTGGCATTTGCTGCAGGGGCAGAGGGGAAGGCTATTTCAAAGCAAACCATTTCTAAATGGATAAGCCATTGCATTCATTTCTGCTATAAGCACCATGGAAAACCTATCCCCCAGGGTATCAGACCTCACACCACCAGGGCTGCATCTACCTCTACAGCCTTTCTCAGAGGCATCCCTACCAGGGACATCCTAGAAGCTGCTACCTGGAGTTCTGTACATACTTTCACCACGCAATATAATTTGCCAATTTTTCTCTAAATCCAGAGCTGACTTTGCCACTGCAGTCTTGCAGAGCCTTATAGCTGGCCCTAATGCTATCTAAATTCCTCTTCCCAACCATAGCTTTGGGAATCTACCCAAATGTAATGACTGCAACAGTGAAACATGAAGAACATAGTACAATTGTGTACACTTACCATAAATGTTGATGTTAGAGTGTATTCACTGTTGCAGTCCTGGTTACCCTCCCTCCAGCCCCCTAACTTCTTTTGGCTATACATCTACTTTCCTTTACTATGCTTAAAAGCCTTTTTGGTGTATTTGCTTTTTTGTTGGAGGTATATCTTTCTTTGTGCTTTTATGTTTAATTGCTTCCCATTAGGTGGGCACCTGACATCTGGGGCAAGAAAAACTGATGTAATGGCATCGGCTGCATGTTTTATACCCCTGATGACCTGACGTCATGGAAGAAGAGACAGCAACTGATGCAGGACCCAAGACTTTGTTAATCAGGCCGACTGAGGGCAACCTGCAAGCAGATAACCCAAATGTAATGACTGCAACAGTGAATACACTTGAGCATCTACATTTATGGTAAGTGTACACAACTTGTACTTTCTGCACCAGGGAGCCTCACTGCAGGGCCTAGAAAGTGGATACAATATCCTTCCCCTGGGTAAAACTCTCAGTCTATGCATTTGCACCACTACCTCTCATACCAGGGTACTGCTGAAAATAAGGGAGGAAAGACAGAGGGCAATTCTGATTGCTCCAGACTGGCTTCGCCAGCACTGGTACCCACTGCTGCACAGCCTATCCCCATTGCCACCGTGGCATCTTCCTCAGACCCCAACCCTCCTGACCCAGAGGGAAGGAGAATTCATGCATCCCCAATTGCAGACCCTCAGTTTGGCAGTCTAGCTTCTTCCCTGACCACTGATCAAGCTGCCAGTCTCAGTAAACAGGTTCTAGATGTTATACGTGAGGCTAGACGCCGTAGCACTAGAAAGTCTTATGCTGACAAATAGAAAAGGTTCTGCACCTGGATTCAGGCTAAGGGAGCTGATATGGCACAGCCCTCCCTACCTCTCATCCTGGATTACCTAGCTGACCTGCTACACAGTGGTCTCTCCTTTTCCTCTATTAAAATTCATGCCTCTGCTGTCTCTGCTCATTTCAATACTGAGCACCAACTTTTCTCACACCCTCTCATCAAACAGTTCCTAAGAGGGGCTAGCAAATTGAGGCCACCCAGAAGAGCACCTACCCCAGCTGGGGGCCTAAAGGTTGTGTTGGAAAAGCTCACCCTGCCCCCCCCCCTTGAACCAGCATCTTCAGCAGAGTTAAAGTTTCTCTCCTGGAAGACAGACTTGCTTCTGGCCATCACTTCAGCCAGAAGAGTATCCTAGCTACAAGCACTCATGGCTGTAGAGCCCTTCATCATCTTCCATGCCAACACGGTGTCCCTCAGGACTAACCCATCCTTCATGCCCAAAGTGGTGTCCAGTGTGGCTCTCAACCAGTCCATTCATTTGCCCACCTTTTTCCCTAACCCAATAGGGAAAGGATCCTGCAATCTCTAGATGTGCACAGACACCTCAGATTCTATTTAGACAGGACTAAATTATTCAGAAAGACTGATCAATTACTAGTCAGCTTTGCTGTAGGGGCAGAGGGCAAAGCCTTTTCTAAGCAAACCATTTCCAAATGGATAGCACACTGCATCCATTTCCGTTACAAGCAACACAGGAAACCTCCCCCTAAGAGCGTCAGGACTCACTCTACCAGAGCAGCCTCCACCTTTGCAGCTTTCCTCAGAGCAGTCCCTACCAGGGACGTCCTGGAGGCTGCCACATGGACATCTATTCACACCTTCACCAAGCATTACCTCCTACCTATCTTCTCCAAATTCAGGGCAGGCTTTGCCACTGCAGTCTTGCAGGGCATACTAGCCAGCCCCTAGTCTTCTTGACTGCCTCTATCCTTTTCCTTGGCTTTGGGAATCAACCGTGTTTCACTGTTGCAGTCATCACATTTCGAAGAACATAGTACAGTTGTGTACACTTACCATAAATGTAGATGTTTGAGTGTATTCACTGTTGCATTCCTGGTTTCCCTCCCTCCATCCCCCTTTTCTTCTCTCTCTCTCTTTCCTTACAAGGAACTTTTTGGTATTTACTTTCTACTTGTGGGATTCTTCCACCATATCCTGTCTCCCACTTGAGGGCATCTGACAGGGCAAGAAAAACTGATATAATGGTGTCGGCTGCCTTACTTTATACCACTGACGACCTGACGTCAGTCCTGAAGCAAGGGCAACCGACGCAGCAATACCACCCTGGCAGGGATAACCCAAATGTGATGACTGCAACAAACATCTACATTTATGGTAATTGTACACAACTGTACTTTTTCAGGTGTATGAACTTGGTGTCCTGCAGTAGCATAGATAGATCAAGGTATTAGCTTGGGACTAAAGGAGAGTGAATTGGGGATAATGGTGGGTGGGAAGGAATACTGCAACATGGAAGAGAAGGACATCTATGGTTATGGTAAGATTTTACACACGTATTCTATCTCGTCCTATTCTTATGTTGCAGTATTCTAGTTGTTGGAGAGTGCCACAGCTAAAGAGGATGAGAGGGTGGCAGATGCTGAAGAGGATTCTACAAAGCCCTGTAGGATTGCCCTTCTGAATCCTGTCTGTGCTCTGGAGACTTGGTCAAGTTTGTAATATTTGGTGAAAGTTTGGATACTGGACCATGTGGCTGCTTCTATAATGGATGCCATGTCCAGACCTTTTATAAAAGCCTTGGAGGCGCCCACAACCCTAGTAGAATGGGCTTTTACTACGACTGTTTTTTTTCCCATGGTGGGAGCAACAGAGACCAATAGTTTTCCTGATCCAGCATGCAATGGTTTTTTGGGGACTGCCTTGTCCTGGTCTCTGGGGTGAAAGAAGACAAAGAGGTCCTTAGATTTCCTAGTGGTTTTGTCCAGGTAGAATCTTAGTTGCCTGTGCACTTCCAAGAAGTGCAGTATCCTCTCCCCTTCATTAGTGGGGAAGGGAAAGAAAGTGGGTAGATAGACTGGTTTGGAGACAAGTCATTAACCACCTTGGGCATAAAGGAAGGATTAGTTCACAGGGTGACTGTCTTTGTGAAAGGTGGTGTAGGGGAGGTAATCTCTGACACCCTTCTGGCCGAAGTGATAGCCACCAGAAGTACAGTTTTCCATGTACACATATATAGGGAAGAAGACTCAGCTGTTTCGAAAGGGTTCTGGGTTCGTTTTTCTAGGATGTAGTTAAGGTCCCATGGTGGAGCGATAGGTTTCTTTGGTGGTCTCGTGTAAGACCCCTTTAAAGAAGAGCTTTACGTCCAGCCTGGCTAGCAAGGAGGGATCAAGGGGCAAGCAGGCTGATATAGCAGAAAGGTGTACTTTCACTGAAGAGTAAGAAAGTCTGCTTTTAATCAATTGACATACATTAGAGAGAGCAAGGGGTGGATCAGCAGAGCAAGGGTCCCTTCCCTTTTCCAGGCACCACTTTGTAAATCTTTCCCACATAGCTAGGTAAGATTTTCTGGTGGTAGGTTTCCTTGCCTTCCTCAGGACTGAAAGCCCGTCCTCTGAGTAGTGGTGTCTGAAGGGGATCAAATGTTTATCACCCACAGTGTCAGGGATAACATCTGCAAGTGTGGGTGGATAAGAGTTTACTTTTCTTGTGTCAGGAGGTACACCTGGTAGGGTAACTTGTGGTGATTGTCCTTGGCTAGATTGTGCCAGTGCTGCCTTGGCCAGTAGGGAGTCACTAGCAAGATTATTGGTTTGTCCTTCTGGATTTTTAGGAGGACTTTCTGAATCTTTGGGAAGGGGAAAGGCATTAAGAAACTTCCCCTCCCAAGAGATGTTGAAAGTGTCCACTCTCCAAGGTAGAGGGGGGGAGTAGGTCTTTGAGCAGAAGGTCTGCAGCTGCCTGTTCTGGAGGGAGGGAAACAGGTCTATTTGTGGAGTACCCCACCGGTGGACCCCCCCCCCGGTCCAGCATCCATTCTTGCTGTGGGGAGGAAGTCCTGCTTAGAAGATCTGATTGCTTGTTGTCCTGCGAGGGGATGTAGGTTGCCTGCAGGACCAGGTTGTGGCGAGAGGCTAGGTCCCATATCAGCAAGGTCAGTCTGTACAGCTGATAGGCCTTTTGTTCCTCCCCGTTTGTTGCAGTACCACATAAGTGATATTGTCGGTCACTATCAGGAGCACCCCTGATACCAGAAGGTGAATAAAGGTCTATAGAGCTAGGAAGACTACTGTCATTTCCCTGACATTGATGTGCTTGGCCTGAAGAGAAGGGTGCCACTTTTCTTGAACCCTGTTGGATGCCAGTGTAGTAGTAGTAGCATGAGGCTGGTTGCTAACATTAAGCTCAGGAGACTAAGAAATTGCCTTGCCGTCACCCTGGAAGTGGGAAGTCAGGGATAGAACCTTGTCCTGTGGGAGAAAGGCCTTCATTTTGTCCATTCTGATTCAGCAGCCTAGGAAAATCTTGTCTTGGCCTGGGTTCAAGGAGGACTTTGGGAGGTTGATGGTGAACCCTGGGTTTTGCAGACGGGACATGGTGAAGTGCAGATGCCTTGAGAGGGTATCTCTGGACTCTGCTAGGATTAGGATGTCCAGATATGGGTAAAACTGGATTCCCTGAGTTGTGCAGAAGGCAATGGCTGGCACTAGGTACTTGGTAAAGACTCGTGGGGGGGCAGTGGATAAACTAAAGGGCAAGACAGTAAATTGGAAATGAGAGGAAGGTCCAGAGAAATGCAAGAATTGTCTTTGGGTAGTCCTGATGGGTATGTGCAGGTAGGCTTCTTTTAGGTCCAGGGTGGCCATAAAGGGCTTGGCTGGAATGAGAGGCAGCAGAGTGGAGAGTGACAGCATTTTGAAGGAGAGTACCTGAAGGTGTAGATTTAGAAAGGAAAGGTCTAAGATGAGTCTCCAGGGCCCATCATTTTTGGAGACCAGGAAGAGATGGGAGTAGAATTCCTTTCCTTCCTGTCCTGAGGGGACAGGTTCTATGGTGCCTAGCCTTAGGTCTGACAAAACTTGTGGCAGGAGATGAACCTGTTTTTTTTTTTTTGGGTGGGGGGGTGGAATACTTTTCCTGGGTCTTTTTTCTTTCCAGGATAGGAAGTAACCTTTTTGGAGAATGGATAGGACTCCCTGGTCTGTGGTGATGGATTGCCAGAGGGGGAGGCGTGCAGAGAGTGGTAGGTGTGCAAAGCAGTCGCGCATTATTGGGACCTCCTTTGTCCTGAAAGGATTGCCTGGGCTGAGGAGGTGGTGTGGTAGGTCTTCTTGCCCCTCTTCTAGATCTGGAAGAGGAAGCGGCTATCTGAGGAGGATTACGCCTTACAAAGGTGGTTTTACCAGGGTAGTTCCTATAATACTTGGGAATGGGGGACACCAGCAGGTGTTTGATAATCTGTAATTCTTTACTTTTTTCCTGCAGAGTCTTGAAAAGGTCTGCAGATTGTTTACCAAAAAGGAAATTATAATCCAGAGGGGCGTCCAAGATCTTGGACTTGAAGTCTTCTGGTAGATTCTGTAGTCTCAGCCAGGAGTACCTCCTGAGGACAGAAGCAGATGCTACAGAGCGGGCAGATGCTTCTGCAGCATCATAGCTGCATCTGATGGAGTGCCTGGCTACTTGCTGAGCCAAGGACAGTTTGGAGGTAATGTCAGTCTTAATGGGACTGTCAGGAATAGAAGCCAGCATGGAGGAGGCTTGAGACACTAAGACTTGAGCATACTTAGTCATGTGGGTCTGATAATTTATGGCTCTGAAAACCAAAGTGGAGGATGTCTATAGCCTTCTTTCCCATCCTATCCATATATTTGCTATCTTTATCTGTAGGTAGGAAGGAGGCGGAAGGCAGAAGTCTAGACTGTTTATCATGAGTGGTGGCAGTGACAGCTGGGTCCACCAAGGGTGGCTTAACTAAGAATTTTTGCTCCTCTGGCACAGCAGTCAGGGCACGTAGGGGCCAGAGGCTGGGAGTTTGGGGTTTTAGAAGATGATCCAAGTAAGCAGGTAGAACCGGAGGGACAACCGTAGGGGAGGGTGATTCTACTTGAAGCAGCTTAAAGTATCTCTTTTGGGTGTCAGTCATTTGGGAAGTATCCCATCTGAAGTAATCTTTCATCTTGGTGATGGTCTCACCAAATGTAATATCCTCAGGTGGAGAATCCCCTTCCACAGATTCCTCATCAGGAGAATGATACTCCTGGGGAGAAGCAATCTGGGATGTATATGAAATAGTCCTCTGAGGAAGAAAAGGAAGAATCACGCTCTTCCTCCCTAACTGGAGAGGTCATGGGAGGGAGGGAAGAGGCAGATGCAGGCCTAGGACTCAGTAAAGCCAGAGTAGTGGAGGCTGAGGCTGAAGGCCCAAGGGCCATAAAGGGCTGCATGAGAGACTAAGTGAAGGTTTGCCAATCTGGTATGGCTTCTGTAGAAGAGGTATGCTTGGTTTTCTGCTTCTTTTTGGCCGGAATGGAAGTAGGAATTGGCTTGGCGTCAGGTTTTGAAGTTAACATTTCCGAAGTCTGGATCCCGGTTGGAGGTACCCCAGAAACTGGTTTCCTCTCGATATCGATGGTAGTCTGTGTTTGCCTAAGCTCCGAGGACGTGCCAGTCATCGGCTGTGCAACGACTTCCTCAAGGGACGTCATTGAAGTCAACGGATCTGTCGAGCACACCTTATCTCCTAGATCAGTAGTTGGTGGGGTGCCGGGAAGCGGAGCGGCAGGCTAGGAAGGCCTAGTAATCTTGGCCTTCTTGCACGGAGGCTCAGGTGAGGCCTCCAATGCAGGATCCATTTTAAGGGCTAACCGTTTAAGGAGCTGGTTTTCTAGGTAGAGTCTTAAAGTTGCCAGATGGCTGCGTAGGGTCTTTGGCACAAATAATTGACAAATTGAGCAGGAGGATTGTGTTTGCAGACATCACATTTAAGGCCCTTGGTTTATGGACTTGCCTGATGTCCCACGCATTCTGCAACAGCCAAGTTGAAGCTTTTGTATAAGAGCCGACGTATGAGTTGCCTGAGGGCAGGAAATCCCACAACAAGAATACTGCAACATAGGAATAGAAGGACATGATTTCTTTCAGGTACAACCTCCTAGGTTCAGCAGGAATTTTCCCTCAAAGCACTGGTCCTTTCCTGCACCTAGCAGACAGGGGCAAGGTAAGCCCCGCAGGAACAGACCACCCAGACTCTCCTATCCCAGGGACAGCAGAGAACCAAATATTGGATCACTTTCACTCCAAAGGCAGGGAGTTCTAAGCCATCCCTCTATAGCAAAAACTCTCAATGACTCACCTCTCCCCCCCTCTGTCCTCTTTTCACTCACCAAAAACTAGGAGGAAGGCTCTCCTTCTGCAAAGAAATTTGGCTTTCTGTAACAAAGGACCAGTGGTTCTTAAAGATCATTTTTCAGGGACACCAGTTCTCCTTCAGTGAACTCCCAATTCCAAGAGGGTACCCAGACTTACCTCCAAATCAGTGGACAGAGGCATTGAAACAAGTTTAAACTCTCCTATCCCAAGAGGCAGTAGAACATGTCCTCTCAGATCAAACGGGCAAAGACTTTTATTCCAGACTATTCCTTGTTCCCAGAAAAGAGGGAACTTGGTGCCCCATCCTGGATCTATCCATTCTGAACACCTCCCTGGTGGTCCCCAAATTCAAAATACTAGCTTTGCAGCAGCTGCTGCCTATGCTGACAAAAAATGCCTGGTTAGTTATCCTTAGATCTAAAAGATGCCTACCGCCACATCCCCATAAGGGAATCCTGCAGGAAATTCCTTCCCTTCAGAGCAGGCTCACAACACTTTCAGTTCTCTGCGCTACCCTTTGGCTTATCTACTGCTCCCACAGTATTCACCAAATGCATAGCCTTTTGTAGACAGAAAAATATACAGATTTACCCTTATCTGGACGACAGCCTCATTCAGACAGGTTGCAAAGAAAAGCTCCTCAAGGACCTCCTCTTTGTCAAAACCCTCCTAACCTCCTTAGGGTACAAAATCAACGAGAAGAAATCAAAGCAAGCACCCTTCAGGAAGATCATTTTCTTGGGAGCACTGCTGGACACACCATCCCAAATAGCCTTCCTATCCCCAGAAAAGCAGAGCTTCCTGCCTCTCTGTTTTACCCAGATGGCTTCCAGAAGTCACCTCACTGTGGGGAAGTTCCTGCAAGCTTTGGGGTACATGGCATCTTGCATCCTTCTAATTCCTCTGGCCAGGCTTCACATGAGAACTTCAGTGGTACCTAAACAACCTTTGGTGTCAGCACTGTCAACCTCTAGAGACCTCTCTCCCTCTGATCCCCTGTATAAGGGCCGAGTTTCTCTGGTGGCCAGGGGCCTGTGCCCATAACAAAGGTGTTTTCTTCACCCTCCGTCCAACCGGGCAGGCCATTACCACCGATGCCTCAAACATTGCTTGAGGCACTCACCTAGAAGGCAGGTGTAGCCAAGGTCTTTGTGATGCCCAGCACTTTCCCTTGCACATCAACCAGAAGGAAATGTTGGCAGTACAAAAGGCTCTGACATCCTTCAAACCCCATCTCAAGCTAGGGGATGTCCTTCAAGGATGCATCTGCAGTCATAACAAATGGGTTGTCCTGTCGTCAGGCAGCCCTTCGGTCGGCCGGATTCCAAAGTCTGGGTCCGGCTTCGGCTGATGTCGCACTTCACCCGACGTCATCTCTGCTGGTCTTCGGGTATAAAGGCATCAGCCGATGCCATTTTCCCCAGTCTTTCTTGCCGTGTGGCGCCCGAAGCAGAAGCTGTTCGCAAGTGCCGGTCGGTCAGATCCAGAGATTACTACTACCGAATACTACTTCGAAGACTTCTAAAAGCTAAGTACCCCATTGGGGACTCTTTCTTGCCTCAGCCGATGTCAGAAAAAGTAAATAACTGTTTAACTTGTGGGAAACAAATACCTCATAAAGATTTCCACTCTTACTGCCTACCTTGTTTAGGCCCAGACCACGATGTAGCAGCCTGTTTAGCCTGTGCTTCCTTCAACCGACGACGCTTAGGCGGTCGGAGTTTGCTGAACAGTTTTTCGGCTCAGATTTTGCGTACATTATGCCGTCGGATCCTCCGACTACCCAAATTGTTAAAAATGCAAAGAAAAGACCGACACTCGCGGTCCAGTTCGGCCGAAACCACGGTTAAGCAAAGCGAGTGTCTCTGTTTCGGCGAAACCGAGAAAACGGGTCAATCTTCAGCCGAATCCATGACTACTACTGAGGCTCCTGCTACCTTAGTTGAATCGGCCTCTGAAGTTATGCCTACTACTGTGGTTCCTAGTGAATTATCAGACACCATCTCTTTGGATGTCTCTACCCCAGCACGTGGTGCTGCTAGGCCTCCTGCAGCCATGTCTATAAAGGCCTTTGCCAGGGCTAAAGCAGCCAAAACTGTTAAATCAGTGCCTGTTAAGGCCCCCTCACACAGGCCCACTTCTAGTTCACAAATGCTTACTCTGGCAGAGGATTTAATCTCCTTAATTAGGGGATCCCAATCTCACCCAGACAGGGCCTCTCAGCCTCCAGAAAAGAGACCTAGAGCAGAGCCCCCCGAGTCAGTGTCCTCTGATGATTCTTCGGATGACTCAGACATTACAAATCAGCCAGAGGCTCCTTTTTACTTATGAAGATTCCGATGCTGAAGAATCCATTCCATCTGCCTCTCCACCAGAGGAATTTTCCTTTGGGGAAACCTTACATGCTATGAGAGAACAATTCCAATGGCAGGGACAGGATTTCTCAGATTCAAGAAAAGGCTTAGGACCTTTCTGCACTTACCACAACATAGGCCCTTAGCTATACCTCCAGTTCTGCCTGTTGTGGATGATGCATTTAATGATGTTTGCACTGCTCCTGATACTTTACCTCCAGCCCCTGCCAAACCAGATAGATTTTACAGGGTGCCAGACACTCATCACCACCTATACAAGGCCCCACTTGCAGATCCTGAGACTATATCCCAGGGGCCTAAGGCAGTAGCTTCGACCTCAGCAAAAAACCCTCTCCCTTCTGAAAGGGAATCCAGGTCCTTAGAGAGATGGGGTAAAAAAGTTTACACCTCTGCTACTCTCTCAGCTAGAGCTTTAAACTGTCAGGTTTCACATGATCCAATACCAAGAGTTTATGCTTGATCAGTTAACTAAGAAGCTGTCCTCTGATGAATCCTTAGATAAGAAATGTGTTTTAGAAATGGTGAATAACATTCAGCAGGTTAGTAACCATTCTTTAAAATGTGGCTATGATGCACTGGAGGCTTCATTTAGATCAGCCATGACTGGCACAGTGATAAGAAGGCATGCATGGTTGAAAGAACAGGTCTTGCCGGATCATGTTAAAGCAAAGCTGTTAGATGCTCCTATGGATAAGGCCAGTCTATTTGGTACCCCTGCTCAGCAAGTAATGAAGAAAATGGAAGAGAAGGCAAAATCTGTACAAACAGTTAAGGATTTCTTACAGGTTCAGCCCCCAAGGTTTAGCAGGAACTGGCCTGCCAAAAATTGGTCCTTTCCAGACTCCTCAAAATCTCAAAGAGGCAGGAATAGACGCTCTAGAGGCAGAAATCAATCCAGAGGAGGTGCCTATAGAGGACGCCAGTGGCAAGGCAATAACCAGCGAGGCACAGACACAACCACTGCCACTGCAACAGGACAATTACAGTGACTTGGCTCTGACACCGCCTACCAGGGAGCAAATAGCAGCACCTTTAGGCGGAAAGCTAGCCTTATTTTCGAAAAATTGGCACTATATCACAAAAGACAAGTGGATTTTGCAAACCATAGACCAAGGCTACAGGTTCCACTTCCACACCTTACCAGTAAAAGAGGAATGCCAAACCTACCTCCAAATCAAAAACAGAAGCTCTAAAGCAGATAGCTCAATTAACAAAGATGAGAGCTGTGGAAAGAGTACCAATAACACAACAGGGCAAAGGATTCTACTCCAGACTCTTCCTAGTACCAAGAAAGAGAAAAGTTGGAGACCTATTCTCGACCTGTCTGTCTTAAACACATACATCATTGTCCCAAAATTCAAAATGCTGACCCTACAGCAACTTCTTCCCATGCTGGGCAAGGAGTGTTGGCTGGTAACTTTAGATCTCAAGGAGGCATACCTGCACGTCCCTATCGACCAAATTGCAGAAGATACCTCAGATTTCTTGCAGGATCAGAGCATTATCAATTCTCAGCATTGCCCTTTGGCTTATCTACTGTGCCCAGAGTATTCACAAAATGCCTGGCATCAGTAATCGCTCATTGCAGGCTACAGGAATCCAAATTTATCCCTACCTGGGCGACTGCCTGTTACAAGCGGACAACAAAAGCAAGCTGACAACAGATTTACAAAGAGTCATTTGCTTACTACAAGCCCTGGGATACACAGTCAATTTAAAAAGTCAAGACTGATACCATCCCAGACAAGAACATTCTTGGGTGCGAATTGGACACAGTAAAACAAATGGCATTCCTAACTGCAGAAAAACAAGAACAACTCCCTCTTTACTTCTTGGCATTAACAAAGCAGAACAAACTAACAGCAAGAAAAGTACTGCAGGCCTTGGGCTTCATGGCATCATGCATAATCCTGGTCCCCCATGCCAGACTACATATGAGAAAGCTACAGTGGTACCTAAAGAATTTATGGTCTCAACACAGGCACAGCTTAGAAACCGAAATCCCACTAATCCCATGCCTGAAACAAGAGTTCCTATGGTGGGCTCAAGCATGCCAGTCAAACCCAGGCTTGCCCTTCCACAACTTTCAAGCAAACCAAACCATCACAACGGACGCCTCAGACCTAGGCTGGGGCGCACATGTTGGACAAGTGCATACAAGGATTGTGGACTCCAGACCAGCTGCACCTGCACATAAACCAAAAAGAAATGCTGGCAGTAAAACTAGCAATCCAGAAATTCAGACCATTCCTCAAAGAAGGCCATTTAATGATAAGGACAGACAACACCACAGTCATGTGGTACATCAACAAACAGGGAGGCACTCATTCATACCCCCTATGCAGAATGACTCTGGACCTTTGGAATATGGCTCTGAGCTACAAAATCCAGTTACAGGCAATATTTGTGCCGGGAAAAGAAAACACCCTAGCAGACATGTTAAGCAGAACCACCTCGGATGCTTACGAATGGATGCTACACCCGGACATCTTCAAGGCCATCACAAAGAAATGGGGAATGCCACAAATAGACCTATTCGCATCCCCACTCAATCACCAGCTCAAAAAATTCTGCACAAGGACATGCCACCCACTTGCATGGAAGGTGGACTCTCTATCCTTCAGTTGGAAAGGCCTGACAGCATATGCTTTTCCACCTCTTCCTTTGATGCACAAGGTACTACTGAAAATCAAAGAGGAACATCCAAGGATAATTCTGATAGCTCCGAATTGGCCAAGACAACACTGGTATCCTTTGCTGAGGAGCATGTCTCAGGGGAGAATGTGGTCAATACCCCTGATGCCTTTGATGTTAAATCAGAACAACTACAACATCATGTACCCAAACCTAAAAACCTTGCAACTGACTGCCTGGAACATCACATAACAGCAACTAACCTAGACTTATCCCAAAGGGTTAAAGACATTATCCTTGAAGCCCGCAGACCTTCAACAAGAAGGAACTATGCAGGAAAATGGAAAAGGTTTGTCATTTGGAGCACTGAAAGAGGAAAAGATGTGTCGAACATAGACATTGCTAACATCCTGGAGTACTTGGCAGAGCTTCTACATACGGGCCTGTCCTATTCCTCCATCAAGATACATGCATCAGCTATTTCCGCAGAATACAGCTTCGATCCACCTGTCTTTTCGCATCCTCTACTCAGGCAATTCCTCAGAGGGATCAAGAATGTAAAACCTCCTAGGAAACCACCATTACCAGCATGGGACTTGAACTTTGTGCTAGAAAAATTGACACTCCCTCCATTTGAACCAGCAGCAACAGCAGATCTTCAACACCTATCATGGAAAACTGCTTTCCTACTGGCAATTACTTCAGCAAGGAGGGTTTGAACTACAGGCCTTAATGGCAGTACAACCCTTCCTAATCTTCCATCAAGATAGAGTGTCCATGAGAACTAATCCTACATTTATGCCTAAGGTGGTATCCAGAGTGTCTTTAAACCAGTCAATCCACCTACCTACCTTCTTTCCCAATCCACAGAACAGGGGGGAAAGGCTGCTGCATACCTTGGATGTACATAGACAGTTACGCTACTACCTGGACAGAACCAAAAGTAACAGAAAAACTGACCAGCTTTTAGTAGTCTATGCAACAGGAAGGGAAGGAAAAGCAATTTCCAAACAGACAATCTCCAAATGGATAGGAAATTGCATAAGATTCTGTTACTCCTACCATGGAAAACCAGTTCCACAGAACATAAGACCTCATTCTACAAGGGCTACAGCCACTACCACAGCTTTCTTACGAGGAGTGGCAACCAAGGACATTATTGAGGCGGCTACTTGGACCTCCGTGCATACATTTGCCAAGCATTATAATTTACCTCTATACTCTAGATCCCGAGCAGGGTTTGCCACTGCTGTATTGCAAGGGATCCTAACTACACCATAATTCTTCTTCCTCCTCCCCTAGTTTGGCTATGGTATTCTACCCATTTGTTATGACTGCAGATGCATCCTTGAAGGACATAGTACAGTTTTGTACCTACCATAAATGTAGATGTCCGAACAGGATAGCATCTGCAGTCAGGATTACCCACCCTCCTTCCCCTCTGTGGTACTCCTAGGGTATTTACCCTCCTAATAGCTAGCTGGGTGGGAGTCTCTTATGGTGTATTTGTTTGTATATATGTACATACATGCTTATTTTTTGTGTTTGCCTTCTACTATTTTGGAAACATTGGCATTTATCCAAAATTTAGCTTTCCTAGAGGGCAACTGGCATCTGGGGCAAGAAACACTGAGGAAAATGGCGTCGGCTGATGCCTTTATACCCGAAGACCAGCAGAGATGACGTCGGGTGAAGTGCGACATCAGCCGAAGCCGGACCCAGACTTTGGAATCCGGCCGACCGAAGGGCTGCCTGACGACAGGACAACCCATTTGTTATGACTGCAGATGCTATCCTGTTTGGACATCTACATTTATGGTAGGTACAAAACTGTACTTTCTCCTTATCAAAACAGACAACACCACAGTAATGTGGTACATCAACAAACAGGGAGGGCCCTCTGTGCAGGCTAGCCATTAACCTCTCACTGACTGCCTCTTCCATGGGATTACACCTAATAGCCCAGTACCTTAGCAGGGATCAACAACACCCTGGCAGATCACTTAAGCAGAAACTTACTGGACCCCCACGAATGGCAGCACCACAGAAAAATCTTTACAAATCACTCGGGCGTGGGGGACACCGGAGGTGGATCTCTTTGCTCCGCATCTCAACCATCAGATGAAAAAATTAATGCACCAGGGAGTATCACCACCTAGCATGGAAGGTGGATGCCTTGGTCTTCCCCTGGAACGACCTCTATGTGTATGCATTCCCTCCTCTGCCTCTTATTCCCAAGGTACTGATCAAAATAAGTGAGGGGAGACCAAAGGACATCCTCATTGCTCCAGATTGGCCCAGACAGCATTGGTACTCCTTACTGCGCAGCCTGACCTTACAGCCTCCCAGGCACCTACCCCTGATCTCAGACCTCTTCACTTGCTGCACCCAGACTTGCAGACTCTCAAACTGTCAGCATGGCTAATACTCTAAAGGCAAACAAGGGGACCCCGTTAAGCAAACAGGTCCTAGACATTATCACAGAGGCCAGAAGGCCCAGCACCAGAAAATCTTGCGCAGGAAAATGGTAAAGATTCTGCTCCTGGAGCCAGTCCAGAGAGGGCAGTACCTCACAACCTTCCATCCCTCTTTTCCTGGATTACCTAGCGGAGCTACTTAATAGTGGCCTCTCCTTCTCCTCTATTAAAATCCATGTCTTGGCCATTTCAGCTCATTTTGCTACAGAACAGCCCCTGTTCTCCCATCCTTTGATAAAACAGTTCCTCAGAGGGGCTTCTAATATCAGACCTCCCAGATGGCCACCCACTCCAGCCTGGGACCTGAATTATGTTCTGGAAAAAAATACCCTTACCACCTTTCGAACCTGCTGCTTCAGCAGAACTAAGGTACCTCTCCTGGAAGACTGCTTTTCTCCTAGCTATCACCTCAGACAGAAGGGTTTCAGAACTCCCGGCACTGATGGCTAATTGAGCCCTTCATCATCTTCCATGCCAACAGGGTCTCCCTGAGGAGTAATCCCTCCTTTATGCCCAAGGTGGGATCTAATGTAACTCTCAAACAGGCCATACATCTACCCATCTTCTTTCCTAATCCTCAAAACAAGGGGGAAAGAATTCTGCACTCGCTAGATGTGCACAGACAGCTCAGATACTGTCTGGACCGTACTAAACCCTTCAGGAAAACTGACCAACTACTTGTCAGCTTTGCCCCAGGGGCAGAGGGGAAGCCCATTTCCAAACTATTTCCAAATGGATATTGCACTGTATCCATTTCTGCTACAGATTGCATGGGACCCCCCCCCAAGTCTATTCAAACCCATTCCACTAGGGCAGCCTCCACTTCCACAGCATTCCGCAGAGGAGTTCCCACCAGGGACATCCTGGAAGCTGCCACCTGGACTTCTGTCCATACCTTTACAAGCATTACCACCTACCTCTATTTTCGAAGGCTAGTGCCAGATTTGTCTGTGCATTTCTACAGGGCATGTTGACCCATTCCTAGGTCTCTTACTAATCCTATCATCCCTCTCCTCAGCTTTGGGAATCCTCCCGCAGGTGATGACTGCAACAGTGAAACACGAAGAACATAGTACAGATGTCCTTCAAGGATGCATCTGCAGTCATCACATATGGGTTGTCCTGCCTCAGGCAGCCCTTCGGTCAGCCGGATTCCAAAGTCTGGGTCTGGCCTCGGCTGATGTCGCACTTTCCCCGACGTCAGAGCGTCTGGGGTATAAAAGCATCAGCCAACGCCATTTTCCTCTGTCTTTCTTGCCGCATGGTGCCCGAAGCAGAAGCAGTTCGCAAGTGCCGGTCGGCCAGCTCCTGTGATTCAGTTACCGAAGACTTCGAAAAAACTAAGTACCCCGATGTCAGATAAAGTTAATAATTGTTTAACTTGTGGGAAACAAATACCTCATAAGGATTTCCACTCTTACTGCCTCTCCTGCCTAGGCCTAGAACACGACGTCTCGGCCTGTTCAGCCTGTGCTTCCTTCAACCGACGAACTCTTAGACGTCGGTCGGAGTTTGCAGAGGAATTCTTTGGGGCTAGTTTTGCTTACAAGATGCCGTCGGAGACTCCGACTTCGCATTTAGTTAAGAAACGGAAGGACAAGGACCGACACACGCGGGCCGCGGTTTTGGCTGAAACCACGGTCAGGCCTACCGCGAGTGTCTTGGTCTCGGCTGAAACAGAGTCCTTGGTACTTCTGATTACCGAAACCGCACAACCGACTACCTCGGCCCTGGAGGCCCCGGCCGAGTCGGTTATTGAGTTACCCTCTGAAACTGGTGTCCAGGAACCTTCCGACACCATTCCTTTAGACAAGTCTACTCCTGCACGTGGTGCAGCCAGACCTCCTGCATCCATGTCCATTAAGGCTTTCTCTAGGGCTAAAGCTGCTAAACTTACTAAAGCTTTGCCTCCCAAGGTTACCTCTCAGAGACCTTCTGCTGGCTCTCAGATTCTTAGCAGAGGATCTTATCTCCTTAAATAGAGGTTCTCAACCTCATCCGGACAGGAGCTCTCAACCACCTCCAGACAAAAGGCCCAGGGTTGAACCCTCTGACCCCCTCTCCTCAGATGAGTCCACTGATGGCTCTACTCTGTCAGACCACCAGGAGAAGGCTTATTCGGCCTACGAGGATTCTGATGCTGAAGAATCTATTCCCTCTACCTCCCCTCCTGAAGAGTTTTCCTTTGGAGAGACATTACACTCTGAGAGAACATTTTCAATGGCAGGGTCAGGAATTCTCTGATTCTAGAAAGAGATTAAGGACCTTTTTACATTTACCTCAGCATAGGCCTTTAGCTATACCTCCTGTTTTGAATGTCATTGATGATGTGTACTCTGATGCTAGTACAGCCCCTGACTCTCTCCCTCCGGCTCCTGCCAAACCTGATAGGTACTACAGGGTCCCGGACTCTCATCTACACCTGTACAAGGCCCACTCTGCTGATCCAGAAACTATTTCCCAGGGCCCAAAAGGGGTTGCAGCTGCCACTGCTAGAAATCCTCTACCCTCTGAAAGGGAGTCCAGAGCTTTAGAGAGATGGGATAAGAAAGTGTATACTTCTGCAACTCTTTCCATGAGGGCATTAAATTGTCAATTTCATATGATACAGTGCCAAGAGTATTTGTTAGATGAATTGCATAAGAAACTGTCTTCTTCTGAACCCCTTGATCGCAAATCCCTTCAGGATCTGGTACATAACTCCCAGCAGGTTAGTAACCATTTCTTGCAGTGTGGTTATGATGCATTGGAAGCTTCATGTAGGTCAGCTATGACAGGTGCAGTCATACGTAGGCATGCCTGGCTGAAGGAACAATCTCTGCCAGACCATGTTAAAGCTAAGCTTTTGGATGCTCCTATGGAAATGCAAAAATTATTTGGTTCCACGGCTCAAGAGGTCTTAAAGAAATTTGAAGAAAAGGCAAAATCTGTGCAAACAGTCAAAGACTTTCTGCAAGTCCAACCACCGAGATTCAGCAGAAATTGGCCTACTAAGAATTGGTCCTTTCCGGACTCAGACAGATCTCAGAGAGGCAGGAATAGGCGTGCTAGAGGTAGAGGGCAAGCTAGAGGCTCCTACAGAGGCCGTCAATGGCAGCCTCCCAACCAGAGAGGTAGTGCAGGAACTACAACTGCTACACCAGGACAGACTCAATGACTTTGTTTTGACTCCGCCGACCAGGGCTCAATTAGAAGCACCTTTGGGGAAAGCTTTCTTTATTTTCAAAAAATTGGCACAGCATTACAAGGGACACATGGACACTGCAAATAATAGACAAAGGATACAGGTTCCATTTCCACACATTGCCAAAAAGAAAAGGCATGCCAGACCTGCCACCAAATCAGAGGGCAGAGGCTTTGAAACAAATTTCCAACTTAATACAAATGAAAGCTATAGAAAAGGTACCTCTTTCAGAACAAGGCCAAGGATTTTACTCCAGATTATTCCTTGTTCCAAGAAAAGAAAATCAATGGAGGCTATTCTCAACTTGTCCGCACTGAATACTTACCTCATTGTGCCAAAATTCAAAATGCTAACTCTACAGCAACTCCTTCCCATGCTGGGCAAGGGGTCTTGGCTGGTGACTCTAGACCTCAAGGAGGCATACCTGCATGTCCCTATCAGACAAAGTTGCAGAAGACACCTCAGATGTTCTTAATCTCACATTGCTGCAGTCCTTACATATGGGTAGTCCGCTGTCCTCGGTCGGCCCAAATACCAAACTATTAGGCTGACGTTGGTCAAGGTGCTTAAAACTGACATCAGAACGTCAGGGTACAAATGCGCATGACTGACGTCATATCCTCAGTCTTTTTTGCCGCATGGTCCGATGCAGAAGCAGCGTTGCAAGTGCCGTTCGGCGTTCTGAAATTTTTCGAGTTCGGAGTTTCAGACCGAATCCAAGTTGGCTAAGTACCCGTTAGAATATTTTGTTTTTTTCTTGCCTCAGTGTTTTATCGGATGTCAGAAAAAGTGAATAACTGTATTTCTTGTGGGAATCGGATACCGCATAGGGATTATCATTCTTTGTGTATTCCTTGTTTGGGGCCTGAGCACGACGTTGTTGGGTGTCGCTTTTGTGCTAGGTTCAATAAGCGCACTATTAAGCGAAGGTTAGATTGTGCTAGGCTGGTCTTCGGGAAGCGGTGCAATTATAATATACCGTCGGGCTCTCCGGCGCCCGCTTCTATGAAGAAGCGCAAAGACAAAACAGTTAAACCCAGGCAAGATGAGTCGACCGTTCCGGACGCCGGTTCTTTAGAGGCTTCAGTGGAACCGGTGGTTCCGACGGAGACTTCTCTGGAGTCTCAGGGGGAGACTTTGATATTGCAGGATGTGGCCTCTCAGGAGGCAGGTCAGGCTGAAGGGGCTTCTCAGGTTACTGTACTCCCCTCCCTTCCTAGGGTGGTTAGGCCCTCTCCTTCTGTTTCCAAGGCTTCTCCCAGAGGCAGGCCAGGTTTAGCTTCTGTTGGTGTCACTCCTAGTTCAGCAGGGTCTGTGCCCAAGAAGCACATGCTTAAAATGGCAGAAGATTTGATTACTCTGATTAGAGGTTCTTTGCCCCCTCCTGATAAGAGGCCTAGGGTGGAGCCAGAGTTGGGAAGTTTTGAGCAGGCTTGGATGTTTCAGAGTCTTGGCTGAAGACTTGCAGGAGTACTCTCCTTATTCTGATTCTGATGCAGATGATTCTACTCCTTCTGCTTCTCCTCCAGAGGATTTTTCTTTTTCAGAGACACTTCATTCTATGAGGGAACATTTTAAGTGGGAAGGTCAGGACTTCTCTGATTCCCGGAAAAGGCTTAGGGAATTTTGCTTTTACCCCAACATAGGCCCTTGGCTATACCCCTGTTCTGGATGTTGTGGAAGATGTGTTTGCAGAGGCTTCACTTAATCCTGATTCTCTGCCTCCTGCTCCTGTTAAACCGGATAGGTATTACAGGGTGCCTGAGGCTCATAAATATCTTTATAAGAGTCCTAGGGGACCCAGAAACTATTAGTCAGGGACCTAAGGGTGTCAAGGCCTCTGTTGTAAAAATCTGGTTCCTCTAGATAAAGAGGCCAGAGCTTTGGATAGATGGGGAAAGAAGGTCTATACATCTTCTACCTTAGCTATGAGGGCTTTGAATTGCCAGTTTCATATGTTGAAATATCAAAACTTTCTTCTTTCTCAATTGAAGTCTAAGGTGGATGCTCTGGCGGAAGGCATTGAGTGTAAAGAATTACAAGATTTGGTGCATGTCTCTGAACAGGTGGGTAAGCATTCATTACAATGTGGTTTTGATGCTGTGCAGGCCTCGTCTAGGGTGGCTGCCACTGGTTCAGTTCTTCGCAGGCACGCCTGGCTGAAGGATCAGAATTTATCTGACCATGTTAAGACAAGGATTTTGGATTCTCCTTTGCAGTCTGATGTGTTGTTTGGTTCACCTGTGGAGTCAGTCTTGAAGAAAATGGAAGACAAGGCTAAGTCTATGCAGGCTGTTAAAGATTTTTTTGCAAGTTCAGCCTCCGAAGTTTAGTAGGAATTGGCCTGCTAAGGGGTGGACGTATCCTTCTTATGATTCTCAGTCTAGGGGTAGATCTAGGCGTGGTAGGGCAGAGCTCAGAGTTCCTTCAGACCTAGAACAGGGAGTTCACCTGCACAATCTTCGGGTGAGGGCAGGGGCCAGTCCTTTCGTAAACAGGCCCAATGACCTACCTTTTTAGCTGCCAGATCCTTCTTGCCTGGCAGCACCTTTGGGAGGAAGGTTGGCACTCTTCAAGGAAAATTGGAATTTGATTACCCAAGACAAATGGGTATTGGATATCATACACCAAGGTTACAAGTTTTATTTCCATACCTTGCCTCCTTTCAAAGGCATGCCGAACGTTCCTCCTCAGCAAAGACTAGAGGCTCACAAACAAATTTCTCTACTACTTCAAATAGGGGCCATACAACCGGTCCCTCTGCCAGAAGTGGGCCTAGGATTTTATTCTCGCCTGTTTCTAGTACCAAAGAAAGGGAACACATGAAGACCAATTTTGGATTTATCTATCCTCAACACATATCTGGACATTCCCAAGTTCAAAATGTTGACGTTACAACAGCTTTTACCTCTGCTGGGCAAAGATCACTGGATGGTGACTCTGGATCTCAAGGAGGCTTACCTTCATGTTCCTATCAGGCTCAGTTGCAGGAAGTATCTGCGTTTTCGGGCTGGGACTTCTCATTATCAGTTCTCTGCATTGCCCTTTGGCTTATCTACTGCGCCCAGAGTGTTCACGAAGGTTCTGGCTCCAGTGATAGCTTTCTTCAGGCTAAGAGGAATACAAATCTATCCTTATTTGGACGATTGCCTGATTCTGGCCCAAGGAAAGGACGAACTTCTTCATCATTTACAGTATGTGATGGCAGTGTTAAGATGCCTGGGGTATTCTGTGAACGAAATAAAGTCCAGTCTAGTACCCTCTCAGGACATGTGCTTTCTGGGTGTGAGACTGAATACAGCATCCCAGATGGCCTTTTTGACCCCGGACAAACAAAAGAATCTTTCTCTTTACTTCCACCAATTGTCTCGTCAGTCCAGGCTGACTGCAAGGACAGTCCTTCAAGCCTTGGGGTTCATGGCATCTTGTATTCTGGTACTTCCCAATGCCAAACTGCATATGAGGAAGCTACAATGGTATCTCAAAAATGTATGGGCACAGCACTGCCAAGATATGGACACTGTCATTCAGATTATACCTTGCATTCAAAAGGAATTTTTGTGGTGGGCTCAGGAATGTCACCTAAACAAGGGACTCTCTGTGACCCGGCCAGAGGCGAGTCAGATTCTAACGACAGATGCCTCAGACAAAGCTTGGGGAGCTCATCTAAATGGAAAATGGATACAAGACACGTGGCCTGCCAGACTTCAACATCTACATATCAACTTGAAGGAGATGTTAGCAGTCCAATTTGCATTGATAGCTTTCAAGGATTTACTTCTTCCAGGGCAGGTGTTGATTCTAACAGACAACACAACTGTCATGTGGTACATCAACAAGCAAGGGGAACATTCTTATCCTCTATGCAGACAAGCAATGATTTTGTGGGAGACTGCTCTCAGTTTACAGCTAAATCTTCAGGCAAGGTTTCTGCCAGGAGCACAGAACTCCTTAGCAGATGTGTTGAGCAGACAAATTATGGATCCCCACGAGTGGAGATTGGATCCTCATGTATTTCAGAAATTGACAGTGTTATGGGGAACTCCAGACATAGATCTGTTCGCTTCTCCACTAAATTACCAGCTGCCAAAGTTTTGCACAAAAGGTTTCATCCCACAGCTTGGAAAGTGGATGCTCTCTCATTCAATTGGAGCAATCTTCATGTGTATGCCTTTCCACCTCTGCCTCTCCTCCCAAAGGTACTCCTGAAGGTCAGACAGGACAAGCCAAACATGATTTTAATAGCTCCGGATTGGCCTCGACAGCACTGGTACCCATTACTGAGAAGTCTGGTACGGGAGCCTCCATGGCCTTTGCCTTCGATTCCTCACCTGCTGTCTCAGGAGAACAGTCATTTACTCAATGTCAAACTTCACTCTCTACATCTAACAGCCTGGCATATTCTGTTTTAAACCCTGGAGGGTCTCAGCTTCCACAACAAGTTTTGAATGTTATTTTGGAGGCCAGAAGGCCTAGTACAAGGAAGGTGTACGCAGATAAATGGAGGAGATTTTTATTTTGGAGTACAGCAAAGGACTTTGATGTTTCTAAACCTAATTTAAGTGTTGCTCTTCAATACCTTACTGAGTTACTGGACAAAGGTTTGTCCTTCTCTATTAAGGTTCATGCTGCAGCAATTTCTGCTCACTATGACTGTGACCCACCATTATTTTCTCATCCTTTGTTTAAGCAATTCCTTAGAGGGGCAAAGAATATAAGACCCCCACGTAGAGCTCCTACTCCTGCTTGGGATCTCAATTTTGTGTTGGAGAAACTCACTCTACAACCTTTTGAGTCTGCAGCGACTGCCGAGTTGAAATATTTATCATGGAAGACTGCTTTTTTGTTGGCCATTACCTCTGCGAGAAGGGTTTCTGAATTACAGGCCCTTATGGCGGTTGAGCCTTTCCTAATTTTCCACAAGGACAGGGTATCTTTAGCATTAACCCTTCCTTTATGCCTAAAGTGGTTTCTAGTGTGGCTTTAAACCAAACTATTCATTTACCTACTTTTTATGCAAACCCCCAAAATAAAGGGGAAAAGATTTTGCACACTTTGGATGTACACAGACAGTTGCGATATTATTTGAGCAGAACTAAAGGGTGCAGGCAGTCTCAGCAGTTGTTTGTTTCTTTTGCTTTGGGTTCTCAGGGCAAACCTGTTTCAAAGCAGACTATTTCTAAGTGGATTGGTTTTTGTATTGCTTTCTGTTATTCCCATCATGGTAAGGAGATTCCAGCTGGGATTAGGCCTCATTCCACTAGGGCTACTGCCACTTCTACAGCTTTTTTAAGGGGGGTGGCTACTAAAGATATTTTGGAGGCAGCTACTTGGAGTTCAGTGCATACTTTCTCTAAGCATTACCACCTTCCACTTTACTCTAAATCTAGGGCTGGTTTTGCCACTGCAATTTTACAGGGCATTTTGGCAGCTCCTAATGCTTTATAGTTTTGCCATCCTCCCTTACCTCTGCTTTGGGATTCTACCCATATGTAAGGACTGCAGCAATGTGAGATGAAGAACATAGTACAGTTATATACCTACCATAAATGTAGATGTTCGAAGATCCACATTGCTGCAGTCCAATTTACCCTCCTCCTTCCCTCTGTAGTTAGAGGTGGTTGTGTGGTTTGGGTTGTGAATATTGTAAATATTGTAAATATGATTAGTGCAGGGGTGGTTGGTTGTTTTTTGCTGTTTTTTGGCTTTGGCCTTTCTTTTTAGGGCCTTCTGACATCTGGGGCAAGAAAAGACTGAGGATATGACGTCGGTCATGTGCATTTGTACCCTGACGTTCTGATGTCAGTTTTAAGCGCCTTGACCGACGTCAGCCTAATACTTTGGTATTCGGGCCGACCGAGGACAGCGGACTACCCATATGTAAGGACTGCAGCAATGTGGATCTTCGAACATCTACATTTATGGTAGGTACAAAACTGTACATTTCTTGCAGGGTCAGAGCATTATCAATTCTCAGCATTGCCCTTTGGCTTATCTACTGCGCCCAGAGTATTCACGAAATGCCTGGCATCAGTAATTGCACACTGCAGACTTCAGGGGATTCAAATTTACCCATATCTGGATGACTGCCTTATACAAGCGGACAGCAAGCAAACTTTGTTAAAGGACTTGGATTATGCCATCCACCTACTGCAGGCCTTGGGATATACAGTCAACATCCACAAATCAAGACTTGTTCCATCCCAAAAAATAACTTTTCTGGGTGCGGATCTAGACACAACCACCCAAATGGCCTTTCTCACAGAAGAAAAACAAAAACAACTACCGTATTACTTCAAGAATCTGACAAGACAAACTCAGCTGACTGCAAGGAAAATCCTGCAGGCCCTGGGTTACATGGCATCTTGCATTCTTCTGATCCCACAAGCAAGGCTGCATATGAGAAAATTACAATGGTACCTAAGGAGTTTATGGACTCAGCACAGTCACAGCTTAGAAACTTTGATCCCACTCATTCCATGCCTCCAAAAGGAATTTCTGTGGTGGGCTCAAGCCTGCCAGTCGAACAGCGGGTTGCCCTTCAGCAAGCCAAGAGCCAACCAAACCATCACTACGGATGCTTCAGACCAAGGTTGGGGAGCACACATGGAGGGAAGATGTATCCAAGGGCTATGGTCACAAAGAGAGCTGCGCATGCACATAAACCAAAAGGAAATGCTGGCAGTGATACAAGCAATCGAGGCCTTCAAACTTTTTCTTCATCAAGGCCACCTACTCATAAGGACAGACAACACCACAGTTATGTGGTACATAAACAAGCAAGGAGGCACCCATTCCTACCCTCTTTGCAGACTGGCAATGAATCTATGGGAACGTTCCTTGAAACTCAATATACAGCTGCAGTCCCAGTTCGTGCCAGGGAAAGACAATATACTGGCAGACAGCTTAAGCAGAAATATCATGGATGCACACGAATGGATGCTGCACCCAGACATCTTCTTACTCAGAACACAATCATGGGGAAGGCCGGAAATAGATCTGTTCGCCTCCCCCCCACAATCCTCAACTGAAGAAATTCTGCTCAAGGACATACCACCCGCAAGCATGGAAAGTGGACGCTCTCTCTTTCAGCTGGAAGCTCTAACAGTGTATGCTTTTCCACCTCTCCCATTAATGACCAAGGTCTTACTGAAGATCAGGACAGAGCAGCCCAGAGTGATTCTGATAGCTCCAAACTGGCCAAGACAGCACTGGTACCCACTGTTAAAGAGCATGTCACAGACGAAACCGTGGCCTCTCCCCCTATGGCCACTTCTACTGACGCAGTACAATTTCAAGACTCTGCATTCCAACCTGAAAACCTTGCAGCTAACTGCCTGGAAAATACCATGACTCCTCCTCAGGATAGGCTATCCCAGAGAGTGAAGGATATTATTATGGAAGCTCGACGGCCTTCCACAAGGAAGGCATATTCAGCAAAATGGAAAAGATTTCACACTTGGAACACAACAAAGGGCATAGATGCGACAGTGATGAACATGGCACATATACTGGAATATTTGGCAGAATTGTTCCACAACGGCCTGTCTTACTCTTCCATTAAGATACATGCCTCAGCAATTTCAGCAGAATACAATGTTAATCCACCTGTCTTCTCTCATCCTCTCCTGAGACAGTTTCTAAGAGGAATCAAAAACATCAATCCTCCAAGGAAACCACCTCTACCTACTTGGGACCTTAACTTGGTGTTGGAAAAACTAACACTTCCTCCCTTTGAACCAGCAGAATCTGCAGATCTACAGTTTCTGTCTTGGAAAACTGCCTTCCTTCTGGCCATAACCTCAGCAAGAAGAGTATCTGAGTTACAAGCTCTAATGGCAGTACAGCCATTTCTTATCTTTCATCAGGACAGAGTTTCATTGAGAACCAATCCTACATTTATGCCAAAGGTGGTATCCAGGGTATCTTTGAACCAAGCTATTCACTTGCCTACATTCTTCCCACAACCACAAAACAAAGGGGAGAAACTTCTGCACACCCTGGACATAGACAGTTGCGCTACTACTTGGACAGAACTAAAAGTTACAGAAAGACTGACCAGCTGTTTGTAGCATATGCTGCTGGGGCACAAGGAAAAGCAATTTCCAAACAGACAATTTCAAAATGGATAGGAAATTGCATTCGTTTTTGTTACTCCTTTCATGGTAAAACTGTGCCAGCTAACATTAGACATCATTCCACGAGAGCCACAGCCACCACCACAGCCTTCCTAAGAGGGGTGGCTACCAAGGACATTTTAGAAGCTGCTACATGGAGCTCCGTGCATACATTTGCCAAGCATTACAATTTACCTTTTTACTCCAGATCCAGAGCAGGCTTTGCTACGGCAGTCCTGCAGGGTATCTTAGCTACACCATCCTTTACTTAGTACCTCCACCCCCAGATTGGCTATGGTATTCTACCCATATATGATGACTGCAGATGCATCCTTGAAGGACATAGTACAGTTTTGTACCTACCATAAATGTAGATGTCCGATAGGTATGCATCTGCAGTCAGGTTTACCCTCCCTCCTTCCCCTCTGTGGTATACTTCTTGGGTACTTACCCCTCTTATAGCTAGCTGGGGGGATCTATTATGGTGTATTTGTTTTTATAGTACTGTGCATTTGTGGATTTGTTTTTGCAATGCATATCTCCAAATTTTAGCCTTCCTTAGAGGGCACCTGGCATCTGGGGCAAGAAAAACTGAGGAAAATGGCGTCGGCTGATGCTTTTATACCCCAGACGCTCTGACGTCGGGGAAAGTGCGACATCAGCCGAGGCCAGACCCAGACTTTGGAATCCGGCCGACCGAAGGGCTGCCTGAGGCAGGACAAACCCATATGTGATGACTGCAGATGCATACCTATCGGACATCTACATTTATGGTAGGTACAAAACTGTACTTTTTGTACACTTACCATACATGTAGATGTTCGAGTGTATTTACTGTTGCAGTCCTGGTTTCCCTCCCTCCTTCTCCCTTATGTCTTCTTTCTTTAGGGAGACATAAGCTTCTAACGGTGGCTTTTAGCCACCAGGACCACTTTACCATATTTACTTGGGCCTCTGGTTAGGGCAAGAAAACGTGATTTAATGGCGTTGCCTGCCTTCCTTTATAGCAGTGACAACCTGATGTCAGTCAGGAAGCGACAGCAGCCGACGCAGAAAAACATTGACTGTGGTATTCAGGCCGGCTGAGGGCTACCACAGGAGGGATAACCCACAGGTGATGACTGCAACAGTGAATACACTCTTAAGATCTACATAAGTGTGCACAACTGTATTTTTTTGTGATGCTGGCTTCCAGAGAAGAAATCATCATTTCATGATTCAATCTCAAGTTTGATAATATGGTCTTTTGGTCTGATGAAGTAGGTCTGCTGCAGGACACCTTTCAGAGAGACCCGAAAGACCGATGTATTTTCAATTCCCTGGACAGGGATGCTTCTTTGACTTCCCACCTTCCCTTAATAAAGATTTTTCAAAGATAAGGAAGGACTTGCCAAATATGTTAATGGTGACCCTTTTTGGCCCAGACAGCACTGGTTCTCTTTCTCTGGTAACTGTCCAAGAGGAATCACCAGGAACTTAATAAAGTAGACTTGCTGTCACAGGACAAGGGACCTTTAATCCGTCTGAATATCCCAAATCTGGCCCTTAACTATTTGGAAGATATTTTTTTTTCCGTAGCACTTTGATGTTCATCGTGTTTCACTGTTGCAGTCATTACTCTTGGGTTATCCTGCTGGCAGGCTACCTGCAGTCGGCCTGAATTCCAAAGTTTTGGTCCGGCATCAGTTGCTGTTGCTTCTTCCCTGACGTCAGTGTGCCAGGGGTATAAAAGATGCAGCCGATGCCATTTTATTCAGTCTTTCATGCCGCGCAGTGCCCGAAGCAGAAGCAGTTCGCAAGTGCCAGTCAGCCGACTCCTGAGATTTTCGTGTTCGAATTTCAGATCCGAAGTCTTCATTTAAAGCTAAGTACCCCATTGGGGAAACTTTTTTCTTGCTCCAGACCGATGTCAGAAAAAGTTAATAATTGTATTTCTTGTGGGAAGCAAATACCTCATAAGTACTTCCATTCTTATTGTATTCCTTGCCTAGGCCCTGATCACGACATAGCTAACTGCAGATTTTGTGCTAGATTTAACCAACGCACTGTTAAGCGTCTGTACAATTTTGCATTTCATTACTTTGGCCGAAGATTTAATTACACAATGTCGTCGGATAGCCATCCGACTACCGCAATTCACAAGAAACGCAAGGAAAAGGATAGGCATCCGAGGTCCAAAACTGACGACGAGGCTTCTTCTAAGCCAGTCGTCGTTTCTCAGTGAGGTGCTTTCGCAGCCGCTGATGCCCGCTACCTCAGAGCCACAGGCCGCTTCCGACTCCCACGTGGAGCAGACTAGGCCTCTGAAACTCAAGGTATTGGACACTTGGAAAATTTTCCTTCAGATGGGTCTGGAGCCGCTGAGCAGGCATCGGCTTCTGAGGGTGTTTTCAGGCCTACACAGTTGTATATAAAACCGACTACAGCTTCAAAGGCAAAGACTAAAGCACCACTAAAGACAAAGAAACAAGTGCAGCAAGCCCATGGACAGGCCTCCATGCCTAAAAAACAGATGCTCAAAATGGCCGAAGACCTAATTACTTTGATCAGGGGTTCCCATCCCCCTCCTGAGAAGAGGCCTAGGCAAGAGACAAAATATGAATCTTCAGATCAGGTTTCCATTTCCTCTGACTCCTCTTCTGACCAGGAATAATCTCTCCCTCCCTATGAGGATTCCGATGCTGAAGAATTTATCCCTTCAGCCTCCCCTCCTGAGGATTATTCTTTTGGGGAAACCCTGCATACCATGAGGGAGCACTTCCATTGGGAGAGCCAAGACTACTCAGAATCTAAGAAAAGGCTTAGAAATTTTCTTTTACTACCTTACTACCTCAGCACAGGCCCCTTGCTATCCCTCCTGTTTTAGACATTGTAGATGATGTATTTTCAGAGTCCGGCCTGTCCCCTGACTCTTTACCCCCTGCACCTGTTAAGCCAGACAGATACTACAGGGTTCCAGATTCACATAAATTTCTTTATAAAAGCCCTGCTGCTGACCCAGAAACTATTTCTCAGGGTCCCAAAGGGGTCAAGGCTTCCACTGCAAAAAACCCTATCCCCTCTGATAGGGATTCAAGGGCACTGGACAGATGGGGGGGGATAAAGGTTTACACTTCTGCTACCTTGGCTGTGAGGGCTTTAAATTGTCAATTTCATATGCTTAAATATCAGCAGTACTTATCGTCACTGCTTAAACAGAAAATGTTAAATTCTGAATGTGCAGAAAACAAGGAAATGCAGGATTTATTTCATGCAGCTGAACAAGTGGGAAAGCATACTTTGCAATGTGGTTTTGATTCTGTGGAGGCCTCTTGCAGGGCCGCTGTTACGGTTTCTGTCATTAGGCGACATGCTTGGTTAAAGGAACAGAATCTGCCTGATCATGTTAAAGCAAAATTATTAGGTGCTCCATTACAGCATGATACTTTGTTTGGTGTTGCAACAGAAGAGGTGTTGAAGAAAATGGAGGACAAAGCGAAATCTATGCAGACGGAACTGGCCTACAAAGAATTGGCCCTTTCCAGTGTCAGACAGGCCACAGAGAGGCAGATACAGATGCCCCAGAGGCAGATCCCAGCCCCAAGGCTCATATAGGCCTAAACAATGGGGTGCTTCTACCTCCAAAAGCGGAGAAGACAAATCACATCCATACAGGAAACGGTCCCAATGACTTTCCTGTGCCAGAACCAAGCACTTATCTTTTGACAGCCCCCTTAGGGGGAAAACTAGCACTTTTTTCACAAAATTGGCACATGATCACCCAGGACAAATGGGTCTTGAACATAGTGTCTCTCGGCTACAGGTTCTACTTTCACACCCTGCCAAGGTCAAAAAGTATGCCAGACCTGCCACGCAATCAATGGGCAGAGGCACAAAAGCAAGTTTCATCCCTCATGGACATGAGTGCCATTCAGCGAGTACCACAGCAAGAGCAGGGACAAGGATTTTACTCTAGACTTTTCTTGGTACCCAGAAAGGACAAAGCCTGGAGACCAATACTGGACCTGTCTATTCTAAACACATTTCTGGACGTTCCAACATTCAAAATGTTGACTCTGCAGCAGCTACTGTCCATGCTGGACAAGAAGGCTTGGCTTGTAAGTTTGGACCTAAAAGAGGCATACCTGCATGTCCCAATCAGACAATCTTGCAGAAGATACCTCAAATTCATAGCTGGCTCAATGCACTACAAATTCTCTGCACTGCCCTTTGGCTTATCTACTGCGCCCAGGGTCTTCACAAAAAGCCATGACTTTGTGGGACACAGCATTGACTTATCAAGTTCACCTGCAAGCACAATTCTTGCCAGGAAAAATAAATACTCTGGCAGACGAACTAAGCAGAAACCTCATGGATCCCCACGAGTGGAAACTGGATCCACAAGTCTTCAGCATAAGGAAATGGGGATGCCCAGACATAGATCTATTTGCCTCCCCTCACAGCTGTCAACTACAGAGATTCTGCACAAGGACTTACCACAAGCAAGCATGAAAAGTGGATGCCTTATCCTTCAGCTGGAAAAACATAACAGTATATGACTTTCCCCCACTACCTCTCCTCCCTAAGGTACTACTAAAGGTTAGACAAAAGAAGCCAAAAATGATACTGATTGCCCCAGACTGGCCATGCCAGCACTGGTATCCAATCCTAAAGAACTTGTCTCAAGGTCCAGCCCGGACATTGCCTCAAATTTCTCACTTACTGACCCAACAAAACAATCAGATCCTGCACAGCCAACTCAGGACCTTAAATCTGGCAGCATGGCAGATAATGTAGCCATTCAGAACACTCCTCTCTCCAAAGCTGTAATGGATGTTATTTTGGAGACCAAGAGGCCCAGTACCAGAAAATCTTATGCAGAAAAATGGAAGAGTTTCTGTGCTTGGAACCAGGCACAAGGAATTGACACGTTTGTACCAAATATTCCTCAGATTTTACAATACTTAACGGTTTACCTTTAAAACCTCGAATCACACTTGTGCGAGTGGTCATATCCTCGCATCGTAAAAACGAAACTGGAAAAAGTGACCGTTTCTAATGTTCGAAAAGCAGCAAATCGAACAGCCGATTCGCTGTTTTTCGAACATGAATGTTGACAACAAAAATATATGCTGTGTAATGCAGGGGTGCAAGACCCCCTGCACCCCCCACCCCCCCTTCTTTATTATTCTAACTCTGAGATTGCACTACAGCGGGGAATGGAACCATTTCCAACTCCCCACTATAGTGTGCTCTGCCCCTAAATGTCGAATGTGCAATGAGCGACTCTCACTGTGCATTCGCTCATTGCACATTCGAACCGTATTCCGTTCAAAGTTTTCTGAACTTGAAAACTGTCTTTCAAACATTTGACGGTCGCCTGTGTGCAGTACGCACATGTAAAGGTAAACCTACTTAACTGAGATGCTGGACAAAGGCCTATCCTTTTCATCAGTTAAGATTCATGCCTCAGCCATTTCAGCCCATTACAATACGGAACCACCTATCTTTTCTCTTCCTTTAATAAGGCAGTACCTCAGAGGGACCAAAAACATGAGACCTCCAAGGAGAGCACCAATACCTGCATGAGACCTCAATTATGTCTTGGAAGAACTCACACTGCCTCCTTTTGAGCCAGCCTCAACAGCGGATATAAAATTTTTATCCTGGAAAACAGCTCTCCCCCTAGCAATAACCTCTGCAAGACGAGTCTCGGAGTTAGAGGCAGTCATGGCTGTGGAACCTTTTATCATTTTCCATCCAGACAGGGCTTCTCTGAGGATGAACCCGACATTTATGCCCAAGGTGGTGTCCAGTGTGGCCCTTAACCAAACCATTCACTTGCCTTCATTTTATCCAAACCTACAGAACAAGGGTGAGGGACTTCTGCATTATTTGGACATACACAGACAGCTACACTTCTACTTGGACAGAACTAAAGCTTTCAGAAAGACTGAGCAACTTTTAGTGGCATATGCTGCAGGATCACAAGGAAAGGCGATCTCAAAACAGTCTATTTCAAAATGGATAGGCCATTGCATTTGTTTCTGCTGCTCACAGCATGTCAAATCAGTGCCTAAGGGCATTAGGCCACATTCAACCAGAGCAGCAGCCACTTCAGCAGCCTTCCTCAGAGAAGTACCAACCAAAGACATCTTAGAGGCTGCAACTAGGAGTTCAGTGCACACTTTTACAAAGCACTACCACTTACCTCTCTACTCTAAATCCAGAGCAGGCTTTGCCACTGCAGTTCTGCAGGGCCTCATAGCCTCTCTTAATCCTATTTAGCCCAGCCACCCATCCTCGGATTTGGAATTCAACCCAAGAGTAATGACTGCAACAGTGAAACATGATGAACATAGTACAGTTGTGTACCTACCATAAATGTAGATGTTCGAGTGTATTCACTGTTGCAGTCCAGGTAACCCTCCCACCATCCCCTTTCTTTTGCTGGGTCTTATCTGTACTTCTCTATTCTATATAACCTATGTGGTGTATTTGCTTGTAGATGAAGGAAATGTTTACTTTAGTGCATGCATGTTTATTGGTATAATTTATTTAGCCTACCCTTTTGGGGGCACCTGACATCTGGGGCAAGAAAAACTGAAGAAAATGGCGTTGGCTGCATCTTTTATACCCCTGGCACACTGACATCAGGGAAGAAGCGACAGCAACCGACGCCAGACCAAGACTTTGGAATTCAGGCCGACTGCGGGTAGCCTGCCAGCAGGATATCCCAAGAGTAATGACTTCAACAGTGAATACACTCCAACATCTACATTTATGGTAGGTACACAACTGTACTTTTTGAGGACGTGCAGAAGGTATCTAAGGTGGTAAGAAAATCTGAAACTAGGAAGTGTTAATGTATCCAAATAGAAAATATTTTTTTCTTTCGCTGTAAAGATGGAGACCTGACCCTTTTCATTTGTGGGCATCCTTGGTTCATTACTTGTGTCAATTATTGAATTCTGGTATAGCATGTAGTTCAATAAAGGTATAGCTTTTGGCCATATCAGTTTGTATGTCACTGGATTCCCCCTATCTTCTCTTTCAAGTCAAATCATGTCTGAAATGAGGGTTGTGTGCTGGCTCATTCAAGCATATGGTGCTTTTTTGTATTTTTATAATTAACACTTCAGCTTCGTTTGGCATCCAGACTTTTTTGGGTCTGGCTTCTTCAAGCGACTTAATAGCTAATAGGCAATATTTGAAAGGGCAAGGGCAAACTGATTCAGAGATTGTTAGTCTACATTTTTCTCAGTTGAGAAATTTATCACTGTTTGCCACTTTTGAAAGTTTGAACATAAATATGAGTAATAACTAAGAGACTTGCGTGCTATTGAGTGGTATGGTGTAAAATGCTATAGTGGGAGGTAGGAAATGTACTGTCAATGTCCACTTATATAACATTGTACTTGAGATATTACTGGTTGGTTGTTAGCAATCGTGAAAACAAGCAGTATTTCCATATGTACTAAATACTTCAAAACTAAGTAACTTGCATGTGTTGAATGGCATTGGGGGAAACTTTATGGTTTATTGAAGAAAACAGACCTTGATATTTGCACTTTAAGTTACACATATTGAGAAATATTCAGCGTTTTTATTAATGATGCAGATAAACATATGTTTTCATATTTCTGTAAATATCTCAAACCTATACTCTTAGAGGAATTTCTTGTCGTGTGCAAGCGTGTGTATATTTAACAACAGTATTCCATCAGTTATGTTTGTGTTATACTACTTTCGGCACATGAAAGTTTATTTGCAAAAGCTTAGCAAAAATATAATTCTGGGTTTGTGTGCATTATAGAATTATTTATGGAAAGACTATGAATATACTATTACCACTTGAAAGAATACTTCCTACTGATTTCTATTTGTACAGTTTTAATAGTTCACAAAATATTTACACTTGTTTACATTGTTTAATTTTTTTTCAGAAAATGCTCTGACATGTAAGGATGTGGGTAGGCTGCTAGAGGTGTGACTTTTCATATTGTGTAGGTGTCAGTGAGTTAGACCATGAAGAAAGAAAGTGGCTCCCATTTGGGATTTGAATTTTGCTTTAGAAAAGTTAACGTCTCATGGAACCTACAGACAGTTATTCTGTAAAATGGTAGCCTTAACTTTTGTTGGAAGAATATTTGAATTGTGTTCCCTATGAATATTCAGTCTTTCTTTGTTTTTCACAATGACAGGGTGAGTCTTGGAAACAATAATGCCTTTGTCTAAGGTATTTTTTAATTTACTCTTAATTAAGCTATCCAGTTTTCTGCCTTCTACCCTAATCCACAAAGTAAGGGAGATAGAATGTTTCATTGTCTTGATTTTCATAGACAGCAATATGTTTTGATAAAGCAAATCAACTTTTTCTATCTTGTGATAAACAGAAGTCTAGTTTCTAAGCAGACTATTTCCAGATGACTTTCCTTTTATGTTCATTTTTTTCTATTCCAGCCATGGCAAAAATCCTCCCCAGTATGTAACTGCTCATTCTGCTAAGGAATTTGCCAGCTCTGTTTTTTGGGAAAGGTGTGGACTCCAAATCCATGTTGGAAGCAGCCACTTGTCCTCTGTTCACACATTTACCAAACATTACAAACTGTTTTTCTTGAAGAAAAAAAAGCATGTTGAAACAAAATTGTCTGTGATGGGAGTGTTCTGAACACAAGGCAGTATGATTCTGAGGAATTTGTAAAATCTGTTCTGAAGACCATTGCATAGTTCCAGTGAATTGTATCTAAAGAAGTGGTAGTACCCGATTTTATGGCCGTTAGTTTTATCAAAACTGTAAAAGATCCTGTGTAATGTTTTTGAACAAATGCTGTTTTTGCAGTAAAAAGTGTATACAGTTTTTCTGCTTGTGAACACACTTGCTGAAGAGCAACTTGTATTTAAAAAAAAACAAACAAAAAAAAATAGTTTTAAAAATCTGCCAAGCAGAGATGCTCAATTGACCCCCATCCAGCTTTTGTGTTGGGAGAACATAATTGCCCCATTGTTTGACCAGGAGGTGAATTAGTTTAATTTTAATGTATAAAGAATCTGAAAGCAAATCATTAATTGCCAACCTGAAGTTAAAAAAAAAAAGTGGAAAGTAATTTTTGTAATCATTAATATAACACGTTGGCAGTTATCAAATTGCTTTCTGATCCTTTGTATATTATAATTACTCTGTTAGCTGCTGGCTAAAACAATGAGGCAGTTGTGTGCTGAATTTGCTTTAGGACTGGGGGGGGGGGGGGCTGGGGCAGCTCACTTAAATTATGAAGCTCAGCAGCAGTTTAAAGCGAGTTTGAGTTGAGTTTTCCACCAAAAAGTGTTCCCAGTGCCTTTAAACATAAATTAGTTGAAAAACTAAGTCTTGTATCTGAAATTAACAAGGACCTTTGCACTTTAACGCACCCCTTTGTCGTGCACATGGGTTTTCCATCGTAGCTGTACTGGGGTGATGACTCAAGTTTATGGCAAAATACTTAATTTGGCTACTTATAACTGTCAAATGTTAGTGTAGCTGCAGAGATGTGTACAGCAGCAGTTGGGCATTTGTGAAGGTGAACTTTGAATGTGTGGAGAGTGACTAAATTGCTTTAACCTGTCCCTGTGTAGAGTGTGACTTGAATGATTTGGGCCTTCATGTGAACTGAGTCGGGCTGAATTAAGGTGTCACTTCGTGTGACATCACATAGCGATGCTAAAGTTTTTTTTACAGCAGCGGCTGAAATTGGGGGACAAAATCAGAATGTTAGTGGCATTTCCTTGGCAAGAAGATTGATTTATATACGTTTTTGTTAACCAGTCAAAAAAACGCTGTGTTCAAGGGAACAAAAGTCAGTTTTCTTTTAAAATGTACCTCATCAGTGACGGCATCAGTAGTCTTCTCGTGTAGTAATACTGTTATTAACTGTGTGTTCTACAGTAACATTGATTTGACACCAAGTCACACTGAGGTATTCAAGCGAGTGCTGTCAAGTCGTGTGGGAAATTATCTGAGTGACTTTTATAAAGTAAGCTTATGTATGTATAGTCTTTTGTTAACTAACAAAGATACACTAATTGTCTGGTTGTCTAACCCTTGCAGTCATGGGTAAGTAAATGAAATAATACATATGCTTGGCAGATAATGGTTGAAGACGTGCCGAGAAGCTACTATGCTTTAACATTTACACAAAGTCATGAGAAATTAATTTACCTACTTTACTCGGATATTTTTTTTAATGTTGAGTCATATCTGTTCTTTTAGTTAAAGACCCAAATGGTATGCAATAGCTGTGACAAAACTGTATTACAGAATTGTTTATTTTTCTAAGAGAAGTAGTTTATTTACAGATGCTACCTTTTCAAAGCAGTGAAATTGAAAAGCATTGTTAATGTATATCCCTGTTTTACAATGTTAAGGGTTGTGAGCAAGCTACAGCCTGTACTGGAAATGTGTACAGCAGCACTGGGACATTTGTGAAGGTGATCTTTGAATGTGCATGTGTGGAGAGAAACAAAATACTTTGACTTGTGTGCCTGTGTACAGAGTAACTGAATACATGGATGTCAAGCATGGAACCAGTATTAGAAAATGTGTCATTCCATAGCTGTTGAAAGTAATTGGCACACAGTAACAGTGTATAAAGTCCCACATGCAGTCCTTTGAATTCTGGATCAGAGGATCCCAGGTAAGATGCTGTCTGCTGGGTAATTTTAGGCTGTCCATTCAGTTATCTAGATTTTCCTTGAAGGTGCCGAGGTTGCTAGTTTCATCAGGGTGTGAGTAATCGCATGTAATGCATTACCCAAGCCTTTTTGTAGACAGCAAAACGGGATTTGGTCAAATGGTTCTTTAGACAATGATAAAGATTGTTAAACAATACAGACCACAGGCAAGGTAACTGTGGATCTTCTTGAATTTATGTGAAAATATGCACTGGAGAACATTTGTGTCTTAAGGATAGTCAAGTCAATAGCTTTATCAGGCATTCGTCTCTCAGAGGCAGCATGTTAAAATGTCCATTAAAGACTGAAATGTGCTATACCAGTATGTGTTTCAGTACTGGATCATATATCCAGAACTCTGTGGTAATAGAGTCCTTTACAAAGAAGGTTTTCCATTCTTTATTAATATTAAAATAAATTTGTGTTTACCCATTTGTCATATTTACTGGTGCTGTTGAGCTGATCTTTCTCTTACTTATAAGGAGGATGTGTGTATGGTTAAACCTGTGTACTCTTAAGGATGGTATTTACAAGAATAAAACTTGCAGACTTTTTTGTAGGTTGAGGAGCATGATGATTTTTATTCTGTTTTATTTATTTATGTATTTTTGTCTGTTAGGTTATATTCTTTTATATTAGTACTGTATTTTGTGAGTTTGCATAGTATTTTCTGCTGTTTAGTTTTGATGCCCTACATATGATTGTAATAGAAAGCCCTCATTCTGAGATTGTTTATTCTGTCTACCCATTGCTTGTTTTTTGTTCCTTTTTATGATAATGGTACTGCTAGACTAGACTGTCCTCAGTTTCATGTCTGAATACTGAGCAATCAGTGCTGTTATAATTTACAATGCAAGCAGTTTGTGGGAGAATTCAGGTTTATTCCTACAATTAATGGCATATACTGTGTGAAATGATGATTTAAAAATTACTTATTTTCTCTGCAGTACTGTGAATCTGTAAGTGAATAGTAATATTTATTTTTGTATGTAAAATGATTGAACTGCCACTTTGGGGCTAAGAATGCTAATGTCATTGCCATCCTGGGGTACTTATTAATAACAGTGATGATGATGAAACCATGTTGGTGTGAGTTTTTAGAGAGATCACAGTGAGCGGTAGTCCTGAGAAGGATACCATTTAGGTTATAGACGTCCCTGTGAACATATTGAAAGTACTATACTTTGTATAAATTTGGATACTGGATTGCTGTTGCGTCATAAAAATCTGAAGTACTGTCTGAAAGCAAATTACTGATTTGGGAAATGACTGCTAAAAACATTTAACTTAAGTGAGTTTTTTTTTATACTTGGCATTTGATGCTGTTGACCTGTTTTATGTATTTTTTTTCTGGATGTACATCTGACTTTACTGGATACTTTTAGTTGTTTTAATCTGTCATTATCTAGATATTTGTATCCAAGCCTTATATTATTTTTTATTGGTACTTTGTGATGACAAACTGTCTCACAGATAGCTGACTCCAAGTCAGACTGCCGACCAGTCACGACTGGAGTCCCACAAGGTTCAGTCCTGGGTCCTCTCCTGTTTTGTATCTACTTCTCTGAAGTCCAGGCCAACACAAAGGGACTCTGGCTGACAAAGTTCGCAGGTCATTGCAAGGTGGGAGCTATTATTAACTCTCCAAGTGATGCTGACATCCTACAGAAAGGCCTCAATGAGTCCAACGATTGGTGTTAGGTTAAGCTCAGTGGCAATAAATGCGTCTTCATCCCCTTTGGGAAAAAACTGCTCCCTTGAATTACCACATTGATGGTAGTCCACTGAACACAGAAGGCTTTATAAGAGATCTGGGAACTCAGGTTGACAGCAACCTGTCTTTTGACCACCACGTTGCCACTGTGATCAGAAAGTCCGTCTATGTGGCACATCATATTACTAAGAGTTTTGCATCCAGGAAGAAAGAGGTCATAGTGTCCCTCTACTCTTCCCTCATTAGGCCAGTCATAGAGTGCAATGCCCCATTTGGCATGTACCTCACTAGACACCTGCAACAACTGGAGAGGCTGCAAAAGTGTCTCACAAAGAGGATCCAAGGCCTTAAACACTTGTCCTGTATGGACAAACTAAAAAAAATTCCAAGTATTCTCTGTCTGATATCGCTTACTTAGAGGCAATCTCTGCTTGACTTACAAAGCGATGTCTGACCCAGCTCTGTTAGAAATGCTACATCTAAAGAAATCCCAATCCC